>NC_068457.1:17393159-17429095 GCF_023373465.1 Oncorhynchus keta | reverse complement strand
AGACGCAGGGTTTCTAAAAGAAAGGCTGCGTAGTATGCGACCAATCGTCTGATTGGCCCTTTCTGCTTGACCGTTAGACTGGGGATGAAAACCGGAAGAGAGACTGACGGAAGCACCAATCAAACGACAGAACTCCCTCCAAAACTGTGACGTGAATTGCGGACCTCTGTCTGAAACGGCGTCTAACGGGAGGCCATGAATTCTGAACACATTCTCGATGATGATTTGTGCCGTCTCCTTAGCGGAAGGAAGCTTAGCGAGGGGAATGAAATGTGCCGCCTTAGAGAACCTATCGACAACCGTAAGAATCACAGTCTTCCCCGCAGACGAAGGCAGACCGGTAATGAAGTCTAAGGCATGTGAGACCATGGTCGAGAAGGAATGGGAAGCGGTCTGAGACGACCGGCAGGAGGAGAGTTACCTGACTTAGTCTGCGCGCAGTCCGAACAAGCAGCCACGAAACGGCGCGTGTCACGCTCCTGAGTAGGCCACCAAAAGCGCTGGCGAATAGAAGCAAGAGTACCTCGAACGCCGGGATGGCCAGCTAACTTGGCAGAGTGAGCCCACTGAAGAACAGCCAGACGAGTAGAAACAGGAACGAAAAGAAGGTTACTAGGGACAGCGCGCGGCGACGCAGTGTGAGTGAGTGCTTGCTTAACCTGTCTCTCAATTCCCCAGACTGTCAACCCGACAACACGCCCATAAGGAAGAATCCCCTCGGGATCAGTAGAAGCCACAGAAGAACTAAAGAGACGGGATAAGGCATCAGGCTTGGTGTTCTTATTACCCGGGCGATAAGAAATCACAAACTCGAAACGAGCGAAAAACAACGCCCAACGAGCTTGACGTGCATTAAGTCGTTTGGCAGAACGGATGTACTCAAGGTTCTTATGGTCAGTCCAAACGACAAAGGAACGGTCGCCCCTCCAACCACTGTCGCCATTCGCCTAGGGCTAAGCGGATGGCGAGCAGTTCGCGGTTACCCACATCATAGTTGCGTTCCGATGGCGACAGGCGATGAGAAAAATAAGCGCAAGGAATGAACCTTATCGTCAGACTGGAAGCGCTGGGATAGAATGGCTCCCACGCCCACCTCTGAAGCGTCAACCTCGACAATGAATTGTTTAGTGACGTCAGGAGTAACGAGGATAGGAGCGGACGTAAAACGCTTCTTGAGGAGATCAAAAGCTCCTGGGCGGAACCGACCACTTAAAGCACGTCTTGACAGAAGTAAGAGCTGTGAGAGGGGCAGCAACTTGACCGAAATTACGAATGAAACGCCGATAGAAATTAGCGAAACCTAGAAAGCGCTGCAACTCGACACGTGACCTTGAACGGGCCAATCACTGACAGCCTGGACCTTAGCGGGATCCATCTGAATGCCTTCAGCGGAAATAACAGAACCGAGAAAAGTGACGGAGGAGACATGAAAGGCGCACTTCTCAGCCTTCACGTAGAGACAATTCTCTAAAAGGCGCTGGAGTACACGTCGAACGTGCTGAACATGAATCTCGAGTGACGGTGAAAAAATCAGGATGTCGTCAAGGTAGACAAAAACAAAGATGTTCAGCATGTCTCTCAGTACATCATTAACTAATGCCTGAAAAACAGCTGGAGCATTAGCGAGACCAAACGGCAGAACCCGGTACTCAAAATGCCCTAACGGAGTGTTAAACGCCGTTTTCCACTCGTCTCCCTCTCTGATGCGCACGAGATGGTAAGCATTACGAAGGTCCAACTTAGTAAAGAACCTGGCTCCCTGCAGAATCTCGAAGGCTGATGACATAAGGGGAAGCGGATAACGATTCTTAACCGTTATGTCATTCAGCCCTCGATAATCCACGCAGGGGCGCAGAGTACCGTCCTTCTTCTTAACAAAAAACCCCGCCCGGCAGGAGAGGAAGAAGGCACTACGGTACCGGCGTCAAGAGAAACAGACAAATAATCCTCGAGAGCCTTACGTTCGGGAGCCGACAGAGAGTATAGTCTACCCCGAGGGGGGAGTGGTCCCCGGAAGGAGATCAATACTACAATCATACGACCGGTGAGGAGGAAGGGAGTTGGCTCTGGACCGACTGAAGACCGTGCGCAGATCATGATATTCCTCCGGCACTCCTGTCAAATCACCAGGTTCCTCCTGAGAAGAGGGGACAGAAGAAACAGGAGGGATAGCAGACATTAAACACTTCACATGACAAGAAACGTTCCAGGATAGGATAGAATTACTAGACCAATTAATAGAAGGATTATGACAAACTAGCCAGGGATGACCCAAAACAACAGGTGTAAAAGGTGAACGAAAAAATCAAAAGGAAATAGTCTCACTGTGGTTACCAGATACTGTGAGGGTTAAAGGTAGTGTCTCATATCTGATACTGGGGAGATGACTACCATCTAAGGCGAACATAGGCGTGGGCTTCCCTAACTGTCTGAGAGGAATGTCATGTTTCCGAGCCCATGCTTCGTCCATAAAACAACCCTCAGCCCCAGAGTCTATCAAGGCACTGCATGAAGCAGCCGAACCGGTCCAGCGTAGATGGACCGACATAGTAGTACAGGATCTTGATGGAGAGACCTGAGTAGTAGCGCTCACCAGTAGCCCTCCGCTTACTGATGAGCTCTCTTTACTGGACATGAATTGACAAATGTCCAGCAATACCGCAATAGAGGCACAGGCGGTTGGTGATCCTCCGTTCCCTCTCCTTAGTCGAGATGCGAATACCTCCCAGCTGCATGGGCTCAGTCTCTGAGCCGGAGGAAGGAGATGGTTGCGATGCGGAGAGGGGAAACACCGTTAACGCGAGCTCTCTTCCACGAGCTCGGTGACGAAGATCTACCCGTCGTTCTATGCGGATGGCGAGTGCAATCAAAGAGTCCACACTGGAAGGAACCTCCCGGGAGAGAATCTCATCCTTAACCTCTGTGTGGAGTCCTCCAGAAAACGAGCGAGCAGCGCCGGCTCGTTCCAGTCACTTGAGGCAGCAAGAGTGCGAAACTCTATAGAGTAATCCGTTATGGATCGATCACCTTGACATAGGGAAGCCAGGGCCCTAGAAGCCTCCCTACCAAAAACTGAACGATCAAAAACCCGTATCATCTCCTCTTTAAAGCTCAGGTAATTGTTAGAACAATCAGCCCTTGCCTCCCAGATAGCTGTGCCCCACTCTCGAGCCCGGCCAGTAAGGAGTGATATGACGTAAGCAACCCGAGCTCTCTCTTGAGTATGTGTTGGGTTGGAGAGAGAACACAATATCACACTGGGTGAGAAAAGAGCGGCACTCAGTGGGCTGCCCGGAGTAACAAGGTGGGTTATTAACCCTAGGTTCCGGAGACTCGGCAGACCAGGAAGTAGCAGGTGGCACGAGACGAAGACTCTGGAACTGTCCAGAGAGGTCGGAAACCTGAGCGGCCAGGGTCTCAACGGCATGACGAGCAGCAGACAATTCCTGCTCGTGTCTGCCGAGCATGGCTCCCTGGATCTCGACGGCAGTGTTACGAGAATCCGTAGTCGCTGGGTCCATTCTTGGTCGGATCCTTCTGTTATGCAGATGAATGAGGACCCAAAAGCGACTTGGCGAAAACAGAGTCTTTATTCCAGTAAAGGATATAAGCAATACTCCTGGACAATCAGAGCAGAAAACAAAACATAAAAAAACTTAAATCCACTCGTAGTGACGAGGACAGACTGGAGACTCGACCATTAACTGTAGGTTGCCTCGGGAAGGCACCGACCGTAGCGGACTCAGACACCTGCTCACACGCAGCATCTGAAGGAGACAAGACACGACAGGGCGAGACAAAGACACAGCACAGCGAACATCATACAAGGATCCGACAGGACAGAAACGGAAAACAAGGGGAGAAATAGGGACTCTAATCAGAGGACAAGATAGGGAACAGGTGTGCAAAGACTAAATGAGTGAGTAGGAGAATGGGGAACAGCTGGGAGCAGGAACGGAACGATAGAGAGAGGAGAGAGAGGGAAGGAGAGAGAAAAAAGGGAACGAACCTAATAAGACCAGCAGGGGGAAACGAACAGAAGGGAAAGCATAATGACAAGACAATATAAGACAAAACATGACAGGTTCATCCTGACACCTGAGATGACATGTTAGTTGTTGTAGTGAGCCAGGCTAATGGCAAATGCATTATATTGATGAAAGAAAACCCTCTCTCTGTGTTAATAACAACCAATATTGTAATCAATTATCTGAATAAATATGTACCAAAAGGGAAGGTTATGTAAAAAAACAAGTCGACCTACCTAATTTGTAGTTGCTAAATTGCTAATGAAAATCAGCTTTTCTTAAATGAATGGTCATCCATTTCAAATGGTTGAATTGATAGACCTCTTTACATGAAAGTGCACACAGGGGCACTCAAAGAGAAGACTGGAGTGTTTACCTCCTTGTTTTATACAATATATGAAACTGTACAATAAGTTAGGTCCTGCATGGATACAGAGTCATTTTCTACCCCAAACCTTTTTTGAATGATATGATATAAGTGATTAGTGTGTTTTGTGAAAACCAGGCCCAATATGGAGTGGGGGGGGGGATAAGGCTCAGTAGTAACATACAGAGAGAGACTGAAGTTTTATTTTTAAAGTCTGTGTTGTGCTTTAATGGCAACACCTTGCATCACAATGATGATGTCATAAAGGATATTCTGCACATAATGATAGGAAAGGCAAAAATGTGATTAATTTGAACTTGGTCGAGTTTCCAGTAGCCAACTTTTTACTAGTAATTCAGATAGACCTATTGATTAATCATCTCTGGATCAGGATTGTCACTTGCTTCATTGTAAGTAAATGGGAAGAAAATGTGTGCACATTGTAAAGAGATGCATTATTCTTTGGTGAGCAACACGCCACTTACTACAACGTTATGTATTTTCCAGAGTTATTGTTAGCTAGGAGGAAGACATGGAGGGTTCAACGCTGACACAGAGGAGGGCTGAGTGTCAGTTGAAGGAAAGGGAGATCCAGACAGACTACATGATGGAGCTGGGAGCCAGGTTGGCTCTGGTGAGACAGATCCAGAGGGAGCAGGAGAAGGAGATGAAGAGGATTTGGTTTGAGACGAGGAAAATGCCAAGCCTGATTGAGGAGGTAACAAGACCAACTTTGACAAAGTTGACTAGAGTTCTATTGAACAATATTGATTAAAGCAAATACATGTCAATATACAGGCAAAATGTGCGATATGCCATGAATTGTAAGCTAACAATATTTTGTCTGACATCTTTTCTTGTGTTGTATCGTGTCTGTCTCTCTGTTTGAGTATTGTTATGGACAAGGTCCTCAGTTCTTATGGTTGTCTTAAATAAATAAAAATAACTAGACCAAGCGATCTCTCGTAGAGCTTCATATCAGGATTATATGGTTGTCCTACCGTTCTGGATAAAAGCATCTGCTAGATGTCTAAAATGTCAAATGTTATGCTGGGTGTGGGGCATGTATTTTTACAATTAGTTGACCCATTGGCTAGAAGACCCAGGGTTGGTACAGACTGGAGCAGAGCATCTGAGAGGACACTATATATATACAGTTCATTTGGAAAGAATTCGGACACCTTGACTTTTTCTACCTTTTTTTTATATATGCAAATTCTCAGCAACAACAAACAATATCCCATATTGACAAAGCAAATACAGGTTTTTAGAAATGTTGAAATACCTTTTTACATAAGTATTCCGACCCTTTGCTATGAGACTGTAAATTAGCTCATGTTCATCCTGTTTCCACTGATCATCATTGAGATGTTTCTGCAACATGACTGGAATCCACCAGTTGTATTTTCAAGGTCCCACAGTTTACAGTTCATGTAAGAGCAAACAACAAACCATGAGGTTGAAGGAATTCTCCGTAGAGCTCCGAAACAGGATTGTGTCGAGGCACAGATCTGGGGAAGGGTACAAAACCTCTCCTCAACATTGAAGGTCCCCAAGAACGCACTGTTCTCCATCATTCTTAAATGGAAGATGTTTGGAACCACCAAGACTCTTCCTAGAGCTGGCCGCCCAGCCAAACGGAGCAATCGGGGGAGAAGGGCCTTGGTCAGGGAGGTGACCAAGAACCAGATGGTGACTCTGACAGAGCTCGAGAGTTCCTCTGTGGAGATGGGAGAACCTTCCAGAAGGACAACCATCTCTGCAGCACTCCATCAATCAGGCCTTTAAGGTAGAGTGGCCAGATGGAAGCCACTCCTCAGTAGAAGGCACATGACAGCCTGCTTGGAGTTTGCCAAAAGGCACCTGAAGTCTCTCAGACCATGAGAAACAAGATGCTCTGGTCTGATGAAATCAAGATTGAACTCTTTTGCCCCAATGCCAAGGGTCACATCTGGAGTAAATCTGCCACCACCCCTTCGGTGATACATGGTGGTGGCAGCATCATGCTGTGGGGATGTTTTTCAATGGCAGGGAATGGGAGACTAGTCAGGATCTAGGCAAAGATGAACAGAGCAAAGTACAGAGAGATCCTTGTTGACAACCTGCTCCAGAACAATCAGGACCTCAGAGTGTGGTGAAGAGTCACCTTCCAACAGAACAATGACCCTATGTACATAGCCAAGACAATGCAGAAGTCTCTTCAGGACAAGTCTCTGAATGTCCTTTATTGAACCATCCAGAGACTGGACTTGTACCGGATCGAACATCTCTGGAGAGAACAGAAATTAGCTGTGCAGAAAATCTCCCCATCCAACCTAACTTGGATTCTCCTAAGATTGGGAGAATTCCCCAAACACAAGATTTCCAAGCTTGTAGCGTAATACCCAAGAAGATTCTATGCTGGAATCGCTGCTAAAGGTGCTTCAACAACGTACTGAGTAAAGGGTCTGAATACTTATGTAAATGTGATATTTCACATTTTATTTGTAATGAATTTGGAACAATTCTGTTTTTGCTTTGCCATTATGGGCTATTGTGTGTAGATTGATGAGGGAAAAAAACTATTTATTACATTTTTGAATTAGGCTGTAAGGTCACAAAATGTGGAAAAAGTGAAGGGGTCTGAATACTTTCCGAAGGCACTGTATATGTGATGTATAAGTAAATAGCGTTGACTCATAAAGTATGTATGTCGTGAATGTGATCACTTTCAACATGTCTGTTTCTTTTCTCCCGCAGAATGTGAGAGATGTGACCCACCGTCCACTCACTGAGTTCATTGCTCCCTGTATTGACTCCCTCCCACCGCTGGCTTTCACCAATCGGAGGCCTATACCAACCATGTTACATCCCCCCTCTCCATTGGCCATACGCACTCAGGATGCACAGCGGTTCCTTGTATTTTCATACTTTGTCCCTGCTGAGTGCCCAGTTGCCACAGAGGCCACAGCAGATGTATCTACTGGTAAAAGAGAGGACTTATTGACAGATACACATCTTTCATCAATGCTGCATCGATACCTGCCACACTTCTTGAATGATGACTCCATTCCACCACAGCAGACAGTAGAGGGAACCACTGAGCTCTCAGTTGCTCCAGTGGCAATATCTAATATAAAGGAAGAGGACAGATTCTATCCTTTCTCCCTCCCACCACTGGCTCAGCGGTTCGTTGTTAATTCATTCAGAAGTCTTCCTTCAGTGCTGCCTCCATGCCTGCCACCAATCTTTGACGATGACTTCATGCCTCCAGAGCAGACAGTAGAGGATGCCTATGAGGTCTCAGGTGCTACAGAGAACACTTCAGGCACAGCTACTGTTGATGGAGTGGACAGATCAACAGCTAAATGCCCTGTCCCAATGCTGCCTCCAAGTCTGCCACCTGTCTTTGGCATTGACTACAAACTGCCAGAGGAGGCAGTAGAGGGAACCAACAAGTGTCCAGTCGCCAGTGAATCTGCCGCTTCCGTGTCCGCTGTCCTCCAAGAGGAGTTTTTAGCTGATAAGAGTCTTCCTGCACCCGCAGCACTGCCTCTAAGGCTGCCCTGCACCCACAGCATTGACCACAAACAGCTATGGGAGAAAGTTGAGGACAACACAGAGTTCTCAGTAGACAAAGAAGCAACTGTTGCCATTTACACTTGGGAAGATAAAAGTCCTTCAGTTCTGCCATGCATCCACAACAACAACGACCACCAACTACCAGAGGAGACAGTTGAGGACAACACAGACTGCTCAGTTGACACCGAGGCAAGTGCAGTTGCATCCACTGTCAAGAGAGAGGAACTGACGGGTGATAAAAGCCCTGTCCGAGCAATTCCTCCAATCCTGGGATGCATCCATGACAAGGACCACAAGGAGCCAGAGCAGAAAGTGAAGGGCCCTAGTGAAGAGGTGGATCTCTGCCCTCACGCTCACCAGCTGGACCCAGATGTTAACTTAACTCTGACAACCCGCAATGATGAACCCAGGACCTGGACCCTGGAAGAGGCAAAGGTAGGTATCCTATTTTACACTACTAATTTACAGGTATGGGGGTCAGTTCCATTTCAATTCAAAGCATTGAAGAGAATTGGAATTTTAGAGTTCTTCTTGAATTGACTGGAATTGACCCCAACTTTGCTGCTCTTTGCTCATAGTATGAAACATCACCCCTCACTAGAGTTAACATTTGTATTACTTTTAGTATGGACCCAGGAAGAACATCTATGGGTATTTAAAAATATAATGGGAATACAAAAAAAACAAGGGACCTTAATTACTGTCCTCCAAATTGTGTGCCCCATGAGGTCATCATTGTATGTCGATCACTCAAATGTGTATTGAATGTGACACATTGGAACAATATTACATCTAGAGTCAATGTCTTCCTGTCAGGATTATTGGATAGGCCTTGAAAGTGAGAGTGAAGAGAGGAGCGTCAAGGAGGAGGTGAGACAGAGGGAGGGATTGAAGCGTGGGGCGGACTGTGCCCATTCCAAGAGCTCCAATGGGATGGCTTCATCAGAGAGAGCAGAGACCATCCTTGGAAGAGTGGGCTTTCTGGTCATGAACCACATGCAGAAAATCCCATTTTTGAAGATGAAGGAAAAAGAGAAAAAATAAGAATCTGCATAAGAAGTTGAAAGATGACGAGAAAGAGAGAAAGGAGAAGAAAAACAAGGAGGAGGAGAACAAAAAGAGGGAGAAGAAAGAGATGAATGAGAGAGAGAAAGAGCAGAAGAAAGTCATGAAGGCTGAGAAAAAGAGGGAGAAGTTAGAACAGAAAAAGAGAGAGAAGGAAAGAAAAGAGAAGGAAAAGGCAGAGAAAAAGAGGTTAGAGGGGCTGATGAAGATACATAATGACATGATGAAAGACAGGATTAAGAAAGAGAAGAAGTGTTCTGAGGAGCTGAAAAAGAGAGAGAAAGCTCAAGCTGAGTTCTTGGAGATGGAGAGAAAGATTCAAGAAAAGGAGGAGAAGAAGAGAGAAAAGAGGAGGAAAGAGGAGAGGAAGAGACTAGAGAAGAAGAAAAAGAGGGAGCCAGCTGGAGGTGGAACTGAGAGGGTGACAGAAGAGCAGGGAAAGGATGAAAGCTTGAAGATGGATGAGTAGACTGGGTATTAGAGAGAGAGAGCAGGGTGGGATACTGTATTTTTGCATGCAATGAAAAATGCAATAAAAAATCTATAAAAAAGGTTTACTCTCTGTTTGATTTTTGTCAAGGCATACTGTATAACACAGTTTAAACACACAATGTTTACATTTCACAAATCTGGGGAGTGTTGCACTGTTAAAATGTTGAATTCCAAATCTATCTGATGGAGCGGAGCTGTGCTGAGATGAGGAGGACGGAAAGGAGGGTAGAGGGTTTGTTAGAGAGGGAAATAGATGGAGAGAGCGGAGTTTGTTAGAGATGGAGGGTAGATAGAGTGGAATACGATAGAGAGGAATATGATATAGAGGAATATGATAGATGGGAATATGATAGAGGGGAATACGATAGAGCGGAATATGATAGAGTGGAATACGATAGAGAGGAATATGATATAGAGGAATATGATAGATGGGAATATGATGAAGGGAATATGATAGAGAGGAATATGATAGAGTGGAATACGATAGAGAGGAATATGATAGAGAGGAATATGATACAGATGAATATGCTAGAGAGGAATATGATATTTTATTAATTTTATTTAATTGAACATTTATTTAACTAGGCAAGTCAGTTAAGAACTCATTTTGATTTACAATGACGGCCTACCAAAAGGTTAAAGGCCTTCTGCGGGGATGGGGGCTTGGATTAAAAATATAAATATAGGACAAAACACACATCACAACATGAGTGACAACACAACACGACATAATGATAGACCCAACACGACAACATAGCACGGCAGCAACACATGACAACACAACATGGTTGCAACAGAACCTGACAACAACATGGAGGCAACACAACATGTTAGCAGAACAAAACAGGGCACAAACATTGTAAGGCACAGAAAACAGCAAAAAACACAAGAAGGTAGGGACAACAATACATCACTCAAAGCAGCCATAGAGGGAATATGATAGAGGCACATGATAGAGGGGAATATGACTAAGGGAGTATAGAAATATGATAGAGGGAATATGAATATAGAGGATTACAAGGAATATGACTAATAGAGATGAATATGACAGAGGAATATGATATAGAGGAATGTGTAGAGGGAAGAGGGGAATATTATAGAGGGGAAATGATATAGAATACGATAGAGGGAATATGATATATAATAAATATGATGGAATATGAATATGATAATAAATATGGAATATGATATATGATATATAATAAATCTGAATATGATATATAATATATATGATAGAGGGAATATGATATGATATATATATAATATGATAGAGGGGAATATGATATATAATAAATATGATAGAGGGAATATGATATATGATAGAGGGATAATATGATATATAATAAATATGATATATAATACTGAATATATAATAAATATAGATATATATATAAATCTATGATAGAGGGGAATATGATATATAATAAATATGATAAATCTGATAGAGGGGAATATAATAAATATGATAAGAGGGGAATATGATATATAATATAATAAATATGATAGAGGGGAATATGATATATAATAAATATAAATATGATAGAGGGGGAATATGATATGATATAAATGATATAATGATAATATGATAGAGGGGAATATGATAGAATATGATATAAGATTAAATGATAAGAGGGGAATAATATATAATATGATAGAGGGTAATATGAGGGAATATGTGTACTAATACCTATCTTCCCCCTGTCTGTCGAGGGCTCCAAGCTCCCCAGCATTGATCGCTTCTGTCATCATCATTACTCACACCTGCCTTCCCCCATCTTGCGGGTCAGCGATTATTGTTCTCACCTGGACTCAATCACCTCTGTCATTACCTTCCACACTTCTGTATCTGTCGGGTTCCCCTCTCTGTTCCCTGTTTTTGCATTGAAAGTCATCTGTCCTTGTTTACCAGTGTGCTGAAGCATGTTCCTGTCTTGTTCTATGTCTGTTCACAATTAAATATTTGACTCCCCGTACCTGCTTCTCGTCTCCGGCATCGGTCCTTAAATTATGATAGAGATGAACATGATAGAGAGGGATACTATAGAGTATATGGGTTTTGTCCAACATGTCTCTGGACCCACTCACTGTCACAGTCATACTCTGGACCTAGTTTTGTCCCATGGAATAAATGTTGTGGATCTTAATGTTTTTGCTCATAATCCTGGACTATATTACCACCATTTTATTATGTTTGCAATTGCAACAAATAATGTGCTCAGACCACAACCAAGGAACATCAAAAGTCGTGCTATAAATTCACAGACAACACAAAGATTCCTTGATGTCCTTCCAGATTCCCTCTGTCTACCCAAGGACACCAGAGGACACAAATCAGTTAACCACCTAAGCTAACTAAAAAGCAGCATTCCCCAAGAGAGGATGGCTTTCACTTCAGTAGTGATAAATTCATGAACTTCTTTGAGGAAAAGATCAAGATTATTAGAACGCTAATTACGGACTCTTTACATCTAAGTATTCCTTCAAAACTCAGTTGTCCTGAGTCTGCACAACTCTGCCAGGACCTAGGATCAAGAGAGACGCTCAAGTGTTTTAGTACTATATCTCTTGACACAATGATGAAAATAATCATGGCCTCTAAACCTTCAAGCTGCATACTGGACCCTATTCCAACTAAACTACTGAAAGAGCTGCTTCCTGTGCTTGGCCCTCCTATGTTGAACATAATAAACGGCTCTCTATCCACCGGATTTGTACCAAACTCACTAAAAGTGGCAGTAATAAAGCCTCTCTTTAAAAAGCCAAACCTTGACCCAGAAAATATAAAAAACTATCGGCCTATATCGAATCTTCCATTCCCATTCAACATTTTAGAAAAGGCTGTTGCGCAGCAACTCACTGCCTTCCTGAAGACAAACAATGTATACGAAATGCTTCCGTCTGGTTTTAGACCCCATCATAGCACTGAGACTGCACTTGTGAAGGTGGTAAATGACCTTTTAATGGCATCAGACCGAGGCTCTGCATCTGTCCTCGTGCTCCTAGACCTTAGTGCTGCTTTTGATACCATCGATCACCAAATTCTTTTGGAGAGATCGGAAACCCAAAGTGGTCTACACGGACAAGTTCTGGCCTGGTTTAGATCTTATCTGTCGGAAAGATATCAGTTTGTCTCTGTGAATGGTTTGTCCTCTGACAAATCAACTGTAAATTTCGGTGTTCCTCAAGGTTCCGTTTTAGGACCACTATTGTTTTCACTATATATTTTACCTCTTGGGGATGTCATTCGAGAACATAATGTTAACTTTCACTGCTATGCGGATGACACACAGCTGTACATTTCAATGAAACATGGTGAAGCCCCAAAATTGACCTCGCTAGAAGCATGTGTTTCAGACATAAGGAAGTGGATGGCTGCAAATGTTCGACTTTTAAACTCAGACAAAACAGAGATGCTTGTTCTAGGTCCCAAGAAACAAAGAGATCTTCTGTTGAATCTGACAATTAATCTTAATGATTGTATAGTAGTCTCAAATAAAACTGTGAAGGACCTTGGCGTTACTCTGGACCCTGATCTCTCTTTTGAAGAACATATCAAGACCATTTCAAGGACAGCTTTTTTCCATCTACGTAACTTTGCAAAAATCAGAAACTTTCTGTCCAACAATGATGCAGAAAAATTAATCCATGCTTTTGTCACTTCTAGGTTAGACTACTGCAATGCTCTACTTTCCAGCTACCCGGATAAAGCACGAAATAAACTTCAGTTAGTGCTAAATACAGCTGCTAGAATCCTGACTAGAACCCAAAAATGTGATCATATTACTCCAGTGCTAGCCTCCCTACACTGGCTTCCTGTCAAGGCAAGGGCTGATTTCAAGGTTTTACTGCTAACCTACAAAGCATTACATGGGCTTGCTCCTACCTATCTCTCTGATTTGGTCCTGCCGTACATACCTACACGTACGCTACGGTCACAAGACGCAGGCCTCCTAGTTGTCCCTAGAATTTCTAAGCAAACAGCAGGAGGCAGGGCTTTCTCCTATAGAGTTCCATTTTTATGGAATGGTCTGCCTACCCATGTAAGAGACGCAAACTCGGTCTCAACCTTTAAGTCTTTACTGAGACTCATCTCTTCAGTGGGTCATATGATTGAGTGTAGTCTGGCCCAGGAGTGGGAAGGTGAACGGAAAGGCTCTGGAGCAACGAACCGCCCTTGCTGTCTCTGCCTGGCCGGTTCCCCTCTTTCCACTGGGACTCTCTGCCTCGAACCCTATTACAGGGGCTGAGTCACTGGCTTACTGGGGCTCTTCCATGCCGTCCCTAGGAAGGGTGCGTCACTTGAGTGGGTTGAGTCACTGATGTGATCTTCCTGTCTGTGTTGGTGTTACGCCCCTGAAAACAGGGGAGAAATAATCACGAGAGTGATACGGTGTTGTATTCTCAAGTCAACATTTAGTTCAATCATTTCACAAAAGTAACACATTACATAACAGAAAAACCCCTTATACAAATAACACAGCAAAATATCTTATTAACAACACGCATGTTCATTCACAATCGACATAAAATGGCAGCTACTCTCAGTACGACGCTATTCTTCACTTCAACCGAGCAGGGCTAATATTACTCTCTTCAAACTTAACTCTAACTTCCTCAAGACGTTACTAAAACACACCTTAAACACTCTTGACATGTTCGCTAGTTATAACATTTAAATTACTATTTTTATCATCAATAAAGTACCTGAAAACAGGGGAGAAATAATCACGAGAGTGATACGGTGTTGTATTCTCAAGTCAACATTTAGTTCAATGAGAAAAGACCGCGAATTTCCCCAGGAATATGCGTGGAGACCAGAGCAATCGATCTCCGGCTCATTAGCTTAAGAGCATTTCGTAGATCACAGATTAACACTTTTAGGCACCACAAAATAAAGTAATCAATATAACGTTTACAAATTACTCTCACAATTCGTACCCTTTGACAGATTTGAACTTTAACACAATTATATGAATGTTATCAATCTCTATCAACTAATACTGAATGCATCTTTTTAACCTTAGATGTTTTAAGATCCTCACATACTATGAACTTACTAATACTTTTCAATGTATAACAGGCTATGAATATGTCCTTTAACCTGTCACATTGGCGCTCCCCCTTGGGTTTTGCCGTGGCGGAGATCTTTGTGGGCTATACTCGGCCTTGTCTCAGGATGGTAAGTTGGTGGATGAAGATATCCCTCTAGTGGTGTGGGGGCTGTGCTTTGGCAAAGTGGGTGGGGTTATATCCTTCCTGTTTGGCCCTTACCGGGGGTGTCCTCGGATGGGGCCACAGTGTCTCCTGACCCTTCCTGTCTCAGCCTCCAGTATTTATGCTGCAGTAGTTTATGTGTCAGGGGGCTAGGGTCAGTTTGTTATATCTGGAGTACTACTCCTGTCCTATTCGGTGTCATGTGTGAATTTAAGTGTGCTCTCTCTAATTCTCTCTTTCTCTCTTTCTTTCGCTCTCTTGGAGGACCTGAGCCCCAGGACCATGCCTCAGGACTACCTGACATGATGACTCCTTGCTGTCCCCAGTCCACCTGGCCGTGCTGCTGCTCCAGTTTCAACTGTTCTGCCTTATTATTATTGAACCATGCTGGTCATTTATGAACATTTGAACATCTTGGCCATGTTCTGTTATAATCTCCACCCGGCACAGCCAGAAGAGCACTGGCCACCCCACATAGCCTGGTTCCTCTCTAGGTTTCTTCCTAGGTTTTGGCCTTTCTTGGGAGTTTTTCCTAGCCACCATGCTTCTACACCTGCATTGCCTACACCTGCATTGCTTCATTCATTTGTACAAAGAAACAGACCGTCATTGTACTAAACTCCTGACTACATTAAATTCAATACTGAGAGCAACAGAGAAAATTAATACATGTACAGTAACATAAGTCTTTTAATTCATCCTGATTGAAATGTATACATAATTAGTCATTATAGATTAAAAAAAATCCAACTCCTGGACAGTCTGTGGTGCAACTTGGCGTTGGTGGATGGAGCGAGACATGATGTCCCAGATGTGCTCAATTGGATTCAGGTCTGGGGAACGGGCGGGCCAGTCCATAGCATCAATGCCTTCCTCTAGCAGGAACTGCTGACACACTCCAACCATATGAGGTCTATCATTGTCTTGCATTAGGAGGAACCCAGGGCCAACCGCACCAGCATATGGTCTCACAAGGGGTCTGAGGATCTCATTTCGGTACCTAATGGCAGTCAGGCTACCTCTGGCGAGCACATGGAGTGCTGTGCGGCCCCCCAAAGAAATGCAACCCCACATCATGACTTACCCACCGCCAAACCGGTCATGCTGGAGGATGTTGCAGGCAGCAGAACGTTCTCCACGGCGTCTCCAGACTCTGTCACATCTGTCACATGTGCTCAGTGTGAACCTGCTTTCATCTGTGAAGAGCACAGGGCGCCAGTGGCGAATTTGCCAATCTTGGTGTTCTCTGGCAAATGCCAAACGTCCTGCATGGTGTTGGGCTGTAAGCACAACCCCCACCTGTGGACGTCGGGCCCTCATACCACCCTCATGGTGTCTGTTTCTGACCGTTTGAGCAGACACATGCACATTTGTGGCCTGCTGGAGGTCATTTTGCAGGGCTCTGGCAGTGCTCCTCCTGCTCCTCCTTGCACAAAGGCGGAGATAGCGGTCCTGCTGCTGTGTTGTTGCCCTCCTACGGCCTCCTCCACGTCTCCTGATGTACTGGCCTGTCTCCTGGTAGCGCCTCCATGCTCTGGACACTACACTGACAGACATAGCAAACCTTTTTGCCACAGCTCGCATTGAGGGGAATATGAGAGAAGAAATATGATAGAGCAGAATATGATAGAGGGAATATGATAGAGATAGAGGGGAATATGATCGAGAGGAATATGATAGAGGGAATATAATTCCCAGAATATGATAGAGGGGAATATGATGGAAGGGAATATGATAGAGGGGGAATATGATAGAGGGGAATATGATCGAGGGAAAATGATAGAGGGGAATATGATCGAGAGGAATATGATAGAGGGAATATAATTCCCAGAATATGATAGAGGGGAATATGATGGAAGGGTATATGATAGAGGGGAATATAATTCCCAGAATATGATGGAAGGGAATATGATAGAGAGAATATGATAGAGGGGAATATGATAGAGGGAATATGATAGAGGGGAATATGATAGAGGAATATGATAGAGGGGAATATGATAGAGGGAATATGATAGAGGGAATATGATAGAGGGGAATATGATGGAAGGGAATATGATAGAGGGGAATATAATTCCCAGAATATGAATATGATAGAGGGGAATATGATAGAGGGAATATGATAGAGGGGAATATGATAGAGGGAATATGATAGAGGGGAATATGATAGAGGGAATATGATAGAGGGGAATATGATAGAGGGAATATAATAGAGGGGAATATGATAGAGGGAATATGATAGAGGGGAATATGATAGAGGGAATGATAAGGGGAATATGATAGAGGGAATATGATAGAGGGGAATATGATAGAGGGAATATGATAGAGGGGAATATAGTTCCCAGGAATATGATAGAGGGAATATGATAGAGGGGAATATGATAGAGGGATTATGATAGAGGGGAATATGATAGAGGGAATATGATAGAGGGGAATATGATAGAGGGAATATGATAGAGGGGAATATGATAGAGGGAATATAATAGAGGGGAATATGATAGAGGGAAAATGATAGAGGGGAATATGATGGAAGGGTATTGTCACGCCTTGGTCATTGTATCTTGTGTTTTTGTTATATGTTTGGGTAGGCCAGGGTGTGACATGGGTTTATATGTTGTATTTCGTATTGGGGTTGTATTAATTGGGAGTGTGTATTATTAGGGGTGTGTCTAGTTAGGCTTGGCTGCCTGAGGCGATTCCTAATTGGAGTCAGCTGATTCTCGTTGTCTCGGATTGGGAACCGTATTTAGGTAGCCTGAGTGCGCGTTGTATTTCGTGGGTGATTGTACCTGTCTCTGTGTTAGTCACCAGATAGGCTGTAATTAGTTTCACTCGTTTGTTGTTTTTGTATTTCCAGTTATTTCATGTACCGCATTATCTTCATTAAAAGTCATGAGTAACCTACACGCTGCATTTCGGTCTGACTCTCTTCAAACAACAGACGAACATCGTTACAGGTATATGATAGAGGGAATATGATAGAAGGGTATATGATAGAGGGAATATAATTCCCAGAATATGATAGAGGGAATATGATAAGTGATGATTTTAGTTTGTATACCTTGGTGGGGCAAAGAAAAGAAATGTTGGATGCTTGCCAACAATACCACTACACAATACAACACTAAACAATACATTCATTGCACTATAACGGTGAAAGTTGGTGCCCACATACTGTTAGAGCCTACATAAAGCTGTCCCAACAGCAGAGTCCCAACATCAGTACCACTGCTGCACCTGGCTATCAGCAAAGCCTTGTCTGGTAGTGGAATAGTTCATTATTTCGGTGAGGCACATGGTCTGCTTACAGCTTACTTTCTTAGCTACAGTATATATATATCTCTCTGCCACATTACATCATTTATGTAGCAGCATACAATACATTTTTGGACTCACCTTGTTGTGCTGTGCTCACTTGAACAGGAAGGTGGCGCGGCTGTCCATCGTGGGAAAATTTTGTCATCAAACTTTGTTATCAAAGTCTGGCATCCTCTGGATTCATGGTGCTTTCAAGAAAACTGGGAACTCAACAACAACAAAAAGCTTGAATCATGATGACGACAGTGATCTTCAGCTCGTAGCTCGAGAATGAGGCCTGAGTTCTGAATGTACAATTCTGAGCTGGATGAAAGTTCGTAGCTCATTTTTCCCGAGTTCCCAGATGTCTTGAACTTACTAAAGTCAGATTTTGCAGTTCCGAGTTAACAGTTGTTTTGAGTGCGGCACAAATAATGCTTCATTGACAGCATGGCCAATGTTGAATGTTTATGATTTTAAACTAGGAAAAGAGACCCTTAATCTTATACTTGGGACTACACAGTCACTCCAGTGAATAGCAGGCTAATGATTGCATTGCAATGCTTGCAGTTAGCCACTGATTCCTTCCAAACCACTCATTGTTGATACGTTTTATCTAAAATTAACAAATCAAAATATATTATACATTTGAGATTCTTCAAAGTTGCCACCCGTTGCCTTGATGTCAGCTTTGTACACTTTTGGCGATCTCTCAACCAGCTTCACCTGGAATGCTTTTCCAACAGTCTTGAAGGAGTTCCCACATATGCTGAGCACTTGTTGGCTGCTTTTCCTTCACTCTGCGGTCAAACTCATCCCAAACCATCTCAATTGGTTTGAGGTCGGGTGATTGTGGAGGCCAGGTCATCTGATGCAGCACTCATCACTCTCCTTCTTGTTCAAATAGCCCTTACACAGCCTGGAGGTGTGTTGGGTCATTGTCCTGTTGAAAACAAATGAGAGTTCCACTAAGTGCAAACCAGATGGGATGGCAGATCGCTGCAGAATGCTGTGGTAGCCATGCCGGTTAAGTGTGCTTGAATTCTAAATAAATCCCAGACAGTGTCACCAGCAAAGCACCTCCATACCATCACACCTCCTCCATGCTTCACGCTGGGAACTACATATGCGGAGATCATCCATTCACCTACTCTGCATCTCACAAAGACACAGCGGTTGGAACCAAAATCTCAAATTTGGACTGATCAGACAAATGGACAGATTTCCACTGGTCTAATGTCTGTTGCTTGTGTTTCTAGGCCCAAGCAAGTCTCTTATTATTATTGGTGTCCTTTAGTAGTGGTTTCTTTGCAGAAAATCGACCATGAAGGACTGATTCATGCAGTCTCCTCTGAACAGTTGATGTTGAGATGTGTCTGTTACTTGAACTCTGTAAAGCATTTCTTTGGAATGCAATTTATGAGGCTGGTAACTCTAATGAACGTATCCTCTGCAACAGAGGTAACTCTGGGTCTTCCTTTCCTGTGGCGGTCCTCATGAGAGCCAGTTTCATCATAGCGCTGGATGGTTCTTCAAATCAAATCAAAGTTTATTTGTCACGTGCGCTGAATACATCAGGTGTAGAGCTTGTGAAATGCTTACTTACAGGCTCTAACCAATAGTGCAAGAAAGGTATTAGGTGAACAATAGGTAAGTAAAGAAATAAAACAACAGTAAAAAGACAGTGAAAAATAACAGTAGCGAGGCTATAAAAGTAGTGAGGCTACATACCTGTTAGTCAGGCTGATTGAGGTAGTATGTAAATGTAGATATGATTAAAGTGACTGTGCATATATGATAAACACAGAGTAGCAGCAGCGTACAAGAGGGGTTGGGGGGGAACTTTCAAAGTTCTTGACATTTTCCTGATTGTCTGATCTTCATGTCTTAAAGTAATGATGGACTGTCATTTCTCTTTGCTGTTTTGAACTGTTCTTGCCATAATATGGACTTTTTTTCCCAAAATGTAGCGATCTTCTGTATACCACCTCTACCTTGTCACAACACTATTTATTGTCTCAAACGCAAGAAGGAATGAAATTTCTCTAATGTATTTTTAACAAGGCACACCTGTTTATTAAATTGCATTCCAGATGACCACCTCATGAAGCTGGTTAAGAGAATACCAAGAGTGTGCAAAGCTGTTATCAAGGCAAAGGGTGGCTCCTTTGAAGAATCTCGAATATAAAACATACTTTCATTTGTTTAACACTTTTTTCTTACTACATGATTCCATGTGTTATTTCATAGTTTTGATGTCTTCACTATTATTCTACAATGTAGAAAAAAAGAGAAAAAAACCTTGAATGAGTAGGTGTGTCCAAACGTTTGACTGGTAAACATTGACATTAGTGGTAGGCTCAGATCAAACAAATAACCTAAGTAAACCTGGATGCTAGTTGTGATATCTAAAACATATTGACTTTGAATTAGTCAAAACACCTGTATTATGAATGGTCAACCATTTGATATGAGGTAGAGCATTTTATTTGAATAAAAATGTGGTTACATGGATTCAATGCAAATATCAGTTATGACTGTGCTGCATATGCTAAAAAAGTGAATTGTTCCAGCATTTGACTACACATGAGAGCTTCTGTGGGTAGTCATGGCAATGAGGCCTTCATTGTGACATCACAAGATTCTGATTCTGGGAGGTTAGCTGTTGTACAGACAAACAGAACAGTGTAAAGGTACTGATTCAACTAACTACTGACAGATTATTAATGTCCTATTTCATTAGAGAGAGAGAACACGCTGCTTACTGGAGAGGTAGGTTGTAATATAACTTACTGTATAACTATGTTTCTGTAGAATAACTACTTTTCAAACTACTTGTGTACTTACATGACCTTTTATTTAGGCCTAACATGCAATCATGGTGACAAGTGAAACTGTTGACGAGAGACAGTTTGTTTGAATCCAATTTTTGTGAGAAAATGGTTCATCCTGACACCTGAGATGACATGTTAGTTGTTGTAGTGAGCCAGGCTAATGGGAAATACATTATATTGATGAAAGAAAACCCTCTCTCTGTGTTAATAACAACCAATATTGTAATCAATTATCTGAATAAATATGTACCAAAAGGGAAGGTTATGTAAAAAAACAAGTCGACCTACCTAATTTGTAGTTGCTAAATTGCTAATGAAAATCAGCTTTTCTTAAATGAATGGTCATCCATTTCAAATGGTTGAATTGATAGACCTCTTTACATGAAGGTGCACACAGGGGCACTCAAAGAGAAGACTGGAGTGTTTACCTCCTTGTTTTATACAATATATGAAACTGTAGAATAAGTTAGGTCCTGCATGGATACAGAGTCATTTTCTACCCCAAACCTTTTTTGAATTATATGATATAAGTGATTAGTGTGTTTTGTGAAATAAGGCTCAGTAGTAACGTACAGAGAGAAACTGAAGTTTTATTTTTAAAGTCTGTGTTGTGCTTTGTCATCTGCAATGGCAACACCTTGCATCACAATGATGATGTCATAAAGGATATTGTGCACATAATGATAGGAAAGGCAACAGTTTGATTCATTTGAACTTGGTCGAGTTTCCAGTAGCCAACTTTTTACTAGTAATTCAGATAGACCTATTGCGTAATCATCTCTGGATCAGGATTGTCACTTGCTTCATTGTAAGTAAATGGGAAGAAAATGTATGCACATTGTAAAGAGATGCATTATTCTTTGGTGAGCAACACGCCACTTACTACAACGTTATGTATTTTCCAGAGTTATTGTTAGCTAGGAGGAAGACATGGAGGGTTCAACGCTGACACAGAGGAGGGCTGAGTGTCAGTTGAAGGAAAGGGAGATCCAGACAGACTACATGATGGAGCTGGGAGCCAGGTTGGCTCTGGTGAGACAGATCCAGAGGGAGCAGGAGAAGGAGATGAAGAGGATTTGGTTTGAGACGAGGAAAATGCCAAGCCTGATTGAGGAGGTAACAAGACCAACTTTGACAAAGTTGACTAGAGTTCTATTGAACAATATTGATTAAAGCAAATACATGTCAATATACGGGCAAAATGTGCGATATGCCATGAATTGTAAGCTAACAATATTTTGTCTGACATCTTTTCTTGTGTTGTATCGTGTCTGTCTCTCTGTTTGAGTATTGTTATGGACATAGTCCTCAGTTCTTATGGTTGTCTTAAATAAATAAAAATAACTAGACCAAGCGATCTCTCGTAGACCTTCATATCAGGATTATATGGTTGTCCTACCTAGTTACCTTAAGTTGAATGCACTAACTGTAAGTCATTCTGGATAAAAGCATCTGCTAGATGTCTAAAATGTCAAATGTTATGCTGGGTGTGGGGCATGTATTTTTACAATTAGTTGACCCATTGGCTAGAAGACCCAGGGTTGGTACAGACTGGAGCAGAGCATCTGAGAGGACACTATATATATACAGTGCATTTGGAAAGAATTCGGACACCTTGACTTTTTCTACCTTTTTTTTTATATATGCAAATTGTTAGCAATCTACAAACAATATCCCATATTGACAAAGCAAATACAAGTTTTTAGAAATGTTGAAATACCTTTTTACATAAGTATTCCGACCCTTTGCTATGAGACTGGAAATTGAGCTCATGTTCATCCTGTTTCCACTGATCATCATTGAGATGTTTCTGCAACATGACTGGAATCCACCAGTTGTATATTCAACTGATTGGACATGATTTGGAAAGGCACACACCTGTCTATATAAGGTCCCACAGTTGACAGTTCATGTCAGAGCAAACAACAAACCATGAGGTTGAAGGAATTCTCCGTAGAGCTCCGAAACAGGATTGTGTCGAGGCACAGATCTGGGGAAGGGTACAAAACCCCTCCTCAACATTGAAGGTCCCCAAGAACGCACTGTTCTCCATCATTCTTAAATGGAAGATGTTTGGAACCACCAAGACTCTTCCTAGAGCTGGCCGCCCAGCCAAACTGAGCAATCGGGGGAGAAGGGCCTTGGTCAGAGAGGTGACCAAGAACCAGATGGTGACTCTGACAGAGCTCTAGAGTTCCTCCGTGGAGATGGGAGAACCTTCCAGAAGGACAACCATCTCTGCAGCACTCCATCAATCAGGCCTTTAAGGTCGAGTGGCCCGATGGAAGCCACTCCTCAGTAGAAGGCACTTGACATCCCACTTGGAGTTTGCCAAAAGGCACCTGAAGTTTCTCAGACCATGAGAAACAAGATGCTCTGGTCTGATGAAATCAAGATTGAAGTATTTTGCCCTAATGCCAGGGGTCACATCTGGAGCAAATCTGCCACCACCCCTTCGGTGAAGCATGGTGGTGGCAGCATCATGCTGTGGGGATGTTTTTCAATGGCAGGGAATGGGAGACTAGTCAGGATCTAGGCAAAGATGAACAGAGCAAAGTACAGAGAGATCCTTGATGACAACTTGCTCCAGAACAATCAGGACCTCAGAGTGTGGTGAAGGGTCACCTTCCAACAGAACAATGACCCTATGTACATAGCCAAGACAATGCAGAAGTGTCTTCAGGACAGGTCTCTGAATGTCCTTTATTGAACCATCCAGAGACTGGACTTGTACCCGATCGAACATCTCTGGAGAGAACAGAAATTAGCTGTGCAGAAAATCTCCCCATCCAACCTAACTTGGATTCTCCTGAGATTGGGAGAATTCTCCAAACATAAGATTTCCAAGCTTGTAGCGTAATACCCAAGAAGATTCTATGCTGTAATCGCTGCTAAAGGTGCTTCAACAACGAACTGAGTAAAGGGTCTGAATACTTATGTAAATGTGATATTTCACATTTTATTTGTAATGAATTTGGAACAATTCTGTTTTTGCTTTGCCATTATGGGCTATTGTGTGTAGATTGATGAGGGGAAAAAACGATTTATTACATTTTTGAATTAGGCTGTAAGGTCACAAAATGTGGAAAAAGTGAAGGGGTCTGAATACTTTCCGAAGGCACTGTATATGTGATGTATAAGTAAATAGCGTTGACTCATAAAGTATGTATGTCGTGAATGTGATCACTTTCAACATGTCTGTTTCTTTTCTCCCGCAGAATGTGAGAGATGTGACCCACCGTCCACTCACTGAGTTCATTGCTCCCTGTATTGACTCCCTCCCACCGCTGGCTTTCACCAATCGGAGGCCTATACCAACCATGTTACATCCCCCCTCTCCATTGGCCATACGCACTCAGGATGCACAGCGGTTCCTTGTATTTTCATACTTTGTCCCTGCTGAGTGCCCAGTTGCCACAGAGGCCACAGCAGATGTATCTACTGGTAAAAGAGAGGACTTATTGACAGATACACATCTTTCATCAATGCTGCATCGATACCTGCCACACTTCTTGAATGATGACTCCATTCCACCACAGCAGACAGTAGAGGGAACCACTGAGCTCTCAGTTGCTCCAGTGGCAATATCTAATATAAAGGAAGAGGACAGATTCTATCCTTTCTCCCTCCCACCACTGGCTCAGCGGTTCGTTGTTAATTCATTCAGAAGTCTTCCTTCAGTGCTGCCTCCATGCCTGCCACCAATCTTTGATGATGACTTCATGCCTCCAGAGCAGACAGTAGAGGATGCCTATGAGGTCTCAGGTGCTACAGAGAACACTTCAGGCACAGCTACTGTTGATGGAGTGGACAGATCAACAGCTAAATGCCCTGTCCCAATGCTGCCTCCAAGTCTGCCACCTGTCTTTGGCATTGACTACAAACTGCCAGAGGAGGCAGTAGAGGGAAGCAACAAGTGTCCAGTCGCCAGTGAATCTGCTGCTTCCGTGTCCGCTGTCCTCCAAGAGGAGTTTTCAGCTGATAAGAGTCTTCCTGCACCCGCAGCACTGCCTCTGAGGCTGCCCTGCACCCACAGCATTGACCACAAACAGCTATGGGAGAAAGTTGAGGACAACACAGAGTTCTCAGTAGACAAAGAAGCAACTGTTGCCATTTACACTTGGGAAGATAAAAGTCCTACAGTTCTGCCATGCATCCACAACAACAACGACCACCAACTACCAGAGGAGACAGTTGAGGACAACACAGAGTGCCCAGTTGACACCAAGGCAAGTGCAGTTGCATCCACTGTCAAGAGAGAGGAACTGACAGGTGATAAAAGCCCTGTCCGAGCAATTCCTCCAATCCTGGGATGCATCCATGACAAGGACCACAAGGAGCCAGAGCAGAAAGTGAAGGGCCCTAGTGAAGAGGTGGATCTCTGCCCTCACGCTCACCAGCTGGACCCAGATGTTAACTTAACTCTGGCAACCCGCAATGATGAACCCAGGACCTGGACCCTGGAAGAGGCAAAGGTAGGTGTCCTATTTTACACTACTACTTTACAGGTATGGGGGTCAGTTCCATTTCAATTCAAAGCATTGAAGAGAATTGGAATTTTAGAGTTCTTCTTGAATTGACTGGAATTGACCCCAACTTTGCTGCTCTTTGCTCATAGTATGAAACATCACCCCTCACTAGAGTTAACATTTGTATTACTTTTAGTATGGACCCAGGAAGAACATCTATGGGTATTTAAAAATATAATGGGAATACAAAAAAAACAAGGGACCTTAATTACTGTCCTCCAAATTGTGTGCCCCATGAGGTCATCATTGTATGTCGATCACTCAAATGTGTATTGAATGTGACACATTGGAACAATATTACATCTAGAGTCAATGTCTTCCTGTCAGGATTATTGGATAGGCCTTGAAAGTGAGAGTGAAGAGAGGAGCGTCAAGGAGGAGGTGAGACAGAGGGAGGGATTGAAGCGTGGGGCGGACTGTGCCCATTCCAAGAGCTCCAATGGGATGGCTTCATCCGAGAGAGCAGAGACCATCCTTGGAAGAGTGGGCTTTCTGGTCATGAACCACATGCAGAAAATCCCATTTTTGAAGATGAAGGAAAAAGAGAAAAATAAGAATCTGCATAAGAAGTTGAAAGATGACGAGAAAGAGAGAAAGGAGAAGAAAAACAAGGAGGAGGAGAACAAAAAGAGGGAGAAGAAAGAGATGAATGAGAGAGAGAAAGAGCAGAAGAAAGTCATGAAGGCTGAGAAAAAGAGGGAGAAGTTAGAACATAAAAAGAGAGAGAAGGAAAGAAAAGAGAAGGAAAAGGCAGAGAAAAAGAGGTTAGAGGGGCTGATGAAGATACATAATGACATGATGAAAGACAGGATTAAGAAAGAGAAGAAGTGTTCTGAGGAGCTGAAAAAGAGAGAGAAAGCTCAAGCTGAGTTCTTGGAGATGGAGAGAAAGATTCAAGAAAAGGAGGAGAAGAAGAGAGAAAAGAGGAGGAAAGAGGAGAGGAAGAGACTAGAGAAGAAGAAAAAGAGGGAGCCAGCTGGAGGTGGAACTGAGAGGGTGACAGAAGAGCAGGGAAAGGATGAAAGCTTGAAGATGGATGAGTAGACTGGGTATTAGAGAGAGAGAGCAGGGCGGGATACTGTATTTTTGCATGCAATGAAAAACTATAAAAAAGGTTTACTCTCTGTTTGATTTTTGTCAAGGCATACTGTATAACACAGTTTAAACACACAATGTTTACATTTCACAAATCTGGGGAGTGTTGCACTGTTAAAATGTTGAATTCCAAATCTACCTGATGGAGCGGAGCTGTGCTGAGATGAGGAGGACGGAAAGGGAGGGGGAGTAGATGGAGGGTAGAGCGGAATATGATAGAGAGGAATATGATGGAGAGGAATATGATGGAGAGGAATATGATGGAGAGGAATATGATAGAGGGGGAATATGATAGAGAGGAATTTGATAGAGGGGAGTATGATAGAAGGGGAATATGATAGAGAGGAATTTGATAGAGGGGAATATGATAGAGGGGAATATGATAGATATGATAGAGGGAATATGATAGAGGGGAATATGATAGAGGAATATGATAGAGGGGAATATGATAGAGGGGAATATGATAGAGGGGAATTTGATAGAGGGGAATATGATAGAGAATGAATGGAGGAATGTCTGATGCTCTTCAGCAAGAAAGGTTGTCTGATTGGCTAGATTAACATGGATAATAACATTTGCAGACACGTTTTTAACAATAGGCACTGTTGCTAGGTTCTATAGTCAGCTTATATTGATTTCCTTAATTCATCATTTATTGAACTTGAATGCAAGAATTCAGGGACACAGCCAACAGCATCTACCCCCAAGCAATACGACTCCTGAGCAGCTAATCAATGGGCTACCCAGACCCCTCTTTAACACTGCTGCTACTCTCTGTTTATTATCTATGCATAGTCACTCTAACTCTACCTACATGTACATATTACCTCAATTACTTCGACTAACCGGTGTCCCCTGCACGTTGACTCTGTACCGGTACCCCCTGTATCTAACCTCGCTATTGTTATTTTACTGCTGCTGTGAAATGATTCGTTACTTTCATTTGTACATTTTTACTGAACACTTTTTTCCCCCTTTAAACCTTAGCATTGTTGGTTAAGGGCTAAGTAAGGAAGCATTTCACTGTAAGGTTGTATTCGGCGCATGTGACAAATAAGATTTGATTTGATTTAACCTACTCATCAATCAAACGTTTCAGGCCTAGATAATTACCCATCCAGCACATCTTATTTCTCTACCAGCATGCGTACCGTAAAAATCCCTCGACTGCAAGGCATACTGTATAACACAGTATTTACACTAAACACTCCTACATCTTGAAAGTATTTCATAGGCGTGCATGGAGATATAGGTGTAATATGGCCAACATAGCCTATCAGAGGGAATGGTAGAGCCATTACCAGTGCTTATACATTTGGGATAGGTAGAGAAAATTCTAAAACAAATCTCATGAGCTCTCTTCCATTGTCAAATGAACTACTGTCGTCTGGGGTAATGTAGAGAGCTACACGTCTGAAAATGCCCATCTCCACTAATAGGGCAATACTTAAGAAATGTAAAACACCTGGAGCTGTGATGAACCTTCCTGGAAGAGGACGCCAGTGTATTTTGTCCCCGACGCACAGTGAGAAGGATGGTTTAAGTGGCAACAAAACATCTCCAAGGATCATAGTTGGAGAATTGCAGAATTTGGTTACATCTTGGGGTCATCAAGTCTCCAAAACTACAATTAGACACCACCTCCATGCCAAGAAGTTATTTGGAAGCGTTGCCAGAAGAAAGCCTCTGCTGTCTCCAAACCACAAACGTTAGCGGCTGGAGTTTGCCAAATGCCATTGGAACTATGATTGGAACCAGTTTCTATGATCTGATGAGACTAAAATATAGATTTTTGGCAACAAACACCAGAGGTGTGTTTGGTGTAAAAAAGTGCCATGGCCATGCAGAACATAACCTCATCCACACTCTTTTACTTCGAAAGGTCATGGGAACCTTGTTAGGTTACATGGCATCAGAGACTCCATCAAGTACCAGAAGATTTTAATTGTGCCAGGAGGCTAAAACGAGGTCGTCGTTGAATCTTCTAGCTGGACAATAATCCAAAGCATACCTCCAAATCCACACGAAAATGGTTCACTGACCACAGAATCAAGCATTTGCAGTGGCCATCCCAGTCCCCTGACATAAACCCCATTGAAAAAACTGTGGGGTGAGCTGAAGAGGAGAGTCCACAAGCAAGGACCAAGGACTCTGAAGGATCTGGAGAGGGTTTGTATAGAGGAATGGTCTCAAATCCGTTCTCTTCCTATGTGTTCTCCCACCTCATCAAACATTATAGGAGATGACTCAGAGCTGTTATCTTGGCAGAGGGAGGGTGTGTTCTCCCACCTCATCAAACATTATAGGAGATGACTCAGAGCTGTTATCTTGGCAAAGGGAGGGTGTGTTCTCCCACCTCATCAAACATTATAGGAGATGACTCAGAGCTGTTATCTTGGCAGAGGGGGTGTGTTCTCCCACCTCATCAAACATTATAGGAGATGACTCAGAGCTGTTATCTTGGCAAAGGGAGGGTGTGTTCTCCCACCTCATCAAACATTATAGGAGATGACTCAGAGCTGTTATCTTGGCAAAGGGAGGGTGTGTTCTCCCACCTCATCAAACATTATAGGAGATGACTCAGAGCTGTTATCTTGGCAACGGGAGGGTGTGTTCTCCCACCTCATCAAACATTATATGAGATGACTCGGAGCTGTTATCTTGGCAACGGGAGGGTGTGTTCTCCCACCTCATCAAACATTATATGAGATGACTCAGAGCTGTTATCTTGGCAAAGGGAGGGTGTGTTCTCCCACCTCATCAAACATTATAGGAGATGACTCAGAGCTGTTATCTTGGCAACGGGAGGGTGTGTTCTCCCACCTCATCAAACATTATATGAGATGACTCGGAGCTGTTATCTTGGCAACGGGAGGGTGTGTTCTCCCACCTCATCAAACATTATATGAGATGACTCGGAGCTGTTATCTTGGCAAAGGGAGGGTGTGTTCTCCCACCTCATCAAACATTATATGAGATGATTCGGAGCTGTTATCTTGGCAAAGGGAGGGTGTGTTCTCCCACCTCATCAAACATTATATGAGATGATTCGGAGCTGTTATCTTGGCAAAGGGAGGGTGTGTTCTCCCACCTCATCAAACATTATATGAGATGACTCAGAGCTGTTATCTTGGCAAAGGGAGGGTGTGTTCTCCCACCTCATCAAACATTATATGAGATGACTCAGAGCTGTTATCTTGGCAAAGGGAGGGTGTGTTCTCCCACCTCATCAAACATTATATGAGATGACTCAGAGCTGTTATCTTGGCGAAGGGGCAAAGGAGGGGTGTTCTCCCACCTCATCAAACATTATATGAGATGACTCAGAGCTGTTATCTTGGCAAAGGGAGGGTGTTTTCTCCCACCTCATCAAACATTATATGAGATGATTCGGAGCTGTTATCTTGGCAAAGGGAGAGTGTGTTCTCCCACCTCATCAAACATTATATGAGATGACTCGGAGCTGTTATCTTGGCAAAGAGAGGGTGTGTTCTCCCACCTCATCAAACATTATATGAGATGACTCAGAGCTGTTATCTTGGCAAAGGGAGGGTGTGTTCTCCCACCTCATCAAACATTATATGAGATGACTCAGAGCTGTTATCTTGGCAAAGGGAGGGTGTGTTCTCCCACCTCATCAAACATTATATGAGATGTTTCGGAGCTGTTATCTTGGCAAAAGGAGGGTGTGTTCTCCCACCTCATCAAACATTATATGAGATGACTCAGAGCTGTTATCTTGGCAAAGGGAGGGTGTGTTCTCCCACCTCATCAAACATTATATGAGATGACTCAGAGCTGTTATCTTGGCAAAGGGAGGGTGTGTTCTCCCACCTCATCAAACATTATAGGAGATGACTCAGAGCTGTTATCTTGGCAATCGGGAGGGTGTGTTCTCCCACCTCATCAAACATTATATGAGATGACTCGGAGCTGTTATCTTGGCAATCTTGGGAGGGTGTGTTCTCCCACCTCATCAAACATTATATGAGATGACTCGGAGCTGTTATCTTGGCAAAGGGAGGGTGTGTTCTCCCACCTCATCAAACATTATATGAGATGATTCGGAGCTGTTATCTTGGCAAAGGAAGGGTGTGTTCTCCCACCTCATCAAACATTATATGAGATGACTCGGAGCTGTTATCTTGGCAAAGGGAGGGTGTGTTCTCCCACCTCATCAAACATTATATGAGATGACTCAGAGCTGTTATCTTGGCAAAGGGAGGGTGTGTTCTCCCACCTCATCAAACATTATATGAGATGACTCGGAGCTGTTATCTTGGCAACGGGAGGGTGTGTTCTCCCACCTCATCAAACATTATATGAGATGACTCGGAGCTGTTATCTTGGCCAGGGAGGGTGTGTTCTCCCACCTCATCAAACATTATATGAGATGACTCAGAGCTGTTATCTTGGCAAAGGGAGGGTGTGTTCTCCCACCTCATCAAACATTATATGAGATGACTCAGAGCTGTTATCTTGGCAAAGGGAGGGTGTGTTCTCCCACCTCATCAAACATTATATGAGATGACTCAGAGCTGTTATCTTTGCGAAGGGAGGGTGTGTTCTCCCACCTCATCAAACATTATATGAGATGACTCAGAGCTGTTATCTTGGCAAAGGGAGGGTGTTTTCTCCCACCTCATCAAACATTATATGAGATGATTCGGAGCTGTTATCTTGGCAAAGGGAGAGTGTGTTCTCCCACCTCATCAAACATTATATGAGATGACTCGGAGCTGTTATCTTGGCAAAGAGAGGGTGTGTTCTCCCACCTCATCAAACATTATATGAGATGACTCAGAGCTGTTATCTTGGCAAAGGGAGGGTGTGTTCTCCCACCTCATCAAACATTATATGACATATATACATATATATACATATATATATTCTCCAGACCATTTCCAAAGGGAGACCTTCTCCCTTACCTCACCTCGCTCATCAACTCATCCCTGACCGATGACGTCCCTGTTATCCCGTCTTCAAAACATTATATGAGAGCGAGCTGTTATCTTGGTTGCACCCCTTCTGAAAAAACCTACACTCGATCCCTCATCAAACATTATATGAGATGACTCAGAGCTACAGACCAGTATCCCTTCTCTCTTTTCTCTCCAAAACTCTTGGCAGCGTGCCGTGACCTTGGCCAGCTCTCATCAAACATCTCTCTCAGAATGACCTTCTTGATCCAAATCAGTCAGGTTTCAAGACTAGTCATTCAACTGAGACTTCTTCTCTGAGATGACTCATCTTGGCAAAGAGGCGCTCCGCACTGCTAAAGGGGGGTGTAACTCTCTCTCCTCTGCTCTCATCCATTATAGACCTGTTATCGGCTGCCTTCGATACTGTGAACCATCAGATCCTCCTCTCCACCCTCATCAAACATTAGTTGGGCATCTCCGGATGACGCTGTTATCTTGGCAAAGGGAGGGTTGCGTCCTACCTGACAAACATTATATGAGATGACTCCTACCATCTGGCAAAGTGGCGAGATGATCTGTCTCCTCATCCACGCTCAAAGGGAGGGTCACCACTGAGATGTCCCCCAGGGCTCTGTTCTAGGCCCTCTCTTATTCTCGCTATCACAAACAAGTCACTTGGCTCTGTCATATCACCTCACATGGTCTCTCCTATCATTGCTATGCAGACGACACACAATTAATCTTCTCCTTTCCCCCTTCTGAACCAGGTGGCGAATCGCATCTCTGCATGTCTGGCAGACATATCAGTGTGGATGACGGATCACCACCTCAAGCTGAACCTCAGCAAGGCGGAGCTGTGTCTTCATCAAACATCTTCCTCCCATTATCATCAAACATTATAGAGATGATTCAGAGCTGTTATCTTGGGAAGGACTGCCCGTTCCATGATCTCGCCATCACGGTTGACAACTCCATTGTGTCTTGGCAAAGGAAGGGTCCTCCCATCAAACATTATAGAATGACTCAGGCGTGATCTTGGCAACACCCTGTGTTCTCCCACTAAAACATTATAGGCGGTGTCCCGTTCCTGAGGTTCATGCTCTACAACATCCGAGGGTGACCCCCACCTCACACAGGAATGAGATGACGCAGGTTATCCAGGCACTTGTCATCTCCCACCTTGATTACTGCATGACTCGCTGTTGGCTGGGCTCCCTGCCTGTGCCATTAAACCCCTACAACTCATCAAACATTATATGAGATGACTCAGAGCTGAGCCCGTCTGGCTGTTATCTTCCCAAGTTCTCTCAAAGGAAGGGTGTCACCTCCAAACATTATATGCTCCTCAAACTCTCTCCACTGGCTGATCTTGGCAGTTGAGATGCTCGCATCTTGGCTACAAGACCATGGTGCTCGCCTTATATGACGGCTGTTATCTTGCTGCGAGATGACTCAGAGCTGTTATCGGCACCTCAGTACCTCAGGCTCTGATCAGGCCCTACACCCAAACATTAGGGCACTGCGTTCATCCACCTCTGGCCTGCTCGCCTCCCTACCACTGAGGAAGTACAGTTCTTGGCAAAGCTCAGCCCAGTCAAAATTATATGAGCTGCTCTGGCCCCCAATGGTGGAACAAACTCCCTCACAAACATTATATGACGCCAGGACAGCGGAGATCAATCACCTGTTATCTTGGCAAAGGAAGGGTTCCGGAGACACCTGAAACCCCACCTCTTCAAACAATACCTAGGATAGGGTAATCTAAGGGTAGAGTGTTATCCTTCTCCCCCCCTCATCACCCCCCCTCAACATTATTTAGATGCAAGTGGCTGTTCCACTGGTTGTCATAAGAGTGTATGCACCAATTTGTAGATGACTCGCTCTGGAAAGAGCGTCTGCTCAAACATTATATGAGATGACTCAGAGCTGTTATGACTTAAATGTAAATGTAAATGTATGACTCAGAGCTGTTATCTTGGCAAAGGGAGGGTGTGTTCTCCCACCTCATCAAACATTATATGAGATGTTTCGGAGCTGTTATCTTGGCAAAAGGAGGGTGTGTTCTCCCACCTCATCAAACATTATATGAGATGACTCAGAGCTGTTATCTTGGCAAAGGGGGGGTGTGTTCTCCCACCTCATCAAACATTATATGAGATGACTCAGAGCTGTTATCTTGGCAAAGGGAGGGTGTGTTCTCCCACCTCATCAAACATTATAGGAGATGACTCAGAGCTGTTATCTTGGCAACGGGAGGGTGTGTTCTCCCACCTCATCAAACATTATATGAGATGACTCGGAGCTGTTATCTTGGCAACGGGAGGGTGTGTTCTCCCACCTCATCAAACATTATATGAGATGACTCGGAGCTGTTATCTTGGCAAAGGGAGGGTGTGTTCTCCCACCTCATCAAACATTATATGAGATGATTCGGAGCTGTTATCTTGGCAAAGGAAGGGTGTGTTCTCCCACCTCATCAAACATTATATGAGATGACTCGGAGCTGTTATCTTGGCAAAGGGAGGGTGTGTTCTCCCACCTCATCAAACATTATATGAGATGACTCAGAGCTGTTATCTTGGCAAAGGGAGGGTGTGTTCTCCCACCTCATCAAACATTATATGAGATGACTCGGAGCTGTTATCTTGGCAACGGGAGGGTGTGTTCTCCCACCTCATCAAACATTATATGAGATGACTCGGAGCTGTTATCTTGGCCAGGGAGGGTGTGTTCTCCCACCTCATCAAACATTATATGAGATGATTCGGAGCTGTTATCTTGGCAAAGGGAGGGTGTGTTCTCCCACCTCATCAAACATTATATGAGATGATTCGGAGCTGTTATCTTGGCAAAGGGAGGGTGTGTTCTCCCACCTCATCAAACATTATATGAGATGACTCGGAGCTGTTATCTTGGCAAAAGGAGGGTGTGTTCTCCCACCTCATCAAACATTATATGAGATGACTCGGAGCTGTTATCTTGGCAAAGGGAGGGTGTGTTCTCCCACCTCATCAAACATTATATGAGATGACTCAGAGCTGTTATCTTGGCAGAGGGAGGGTGTGTTCTCCCACCTCATCAAACATTATATGAGATGACTCAGAGCTGTTATCTTGGCCAAGGGAGGGTGCACAAAGTACTAAATGCAAGGGTGACAATTATTGTGAATAAAATAATATATTTTTACAACTATTTTAACGTCGTTAAAGGTTATGTTCATATGATATTTTGAATGTAAGATCAAGCTGATAAACAACAATTACATTTTTTCACTGCCTTTTTTGTTCATATTTACCTAAGGTGACAATAATTCAGGAGGGCACGGTATGAGTTCCTATTTCTACAGTTGATCATAGTTTCTTAAAAGGATGTATTAGTCTAGGCAATCCCAGACCTAGGGCAATGGATCATTGTTAACATTACGGGAGGTATGCAACCCAACCTTGTCTGCCTAGGGAGACTCATTTATTATCAAATTCAGAAGATGAACTGCTGATAAAATAAAAGCTTCCCTTTGTTATGATTTGTTTTGTTATACCCAGATATCATTCATAAAACAGTGGCCATTGAAATGTTATATAATAAAACAAAATATTATTCTAAAGTTTTAGGAGCGTTTTTATCAGACATAAGCTTTTATTGTGCTTTTATTTGATTCAAAACCGGAAATACCCTTTTTGTGTTGCACCTCCTCAGAACTGTGTTTTCAGCTAAACGGTCCTTGTTCTTAGGTACTTGGTTCCTAGCTAGCTGTCCCGGATGTAAACAATATATTGACCACAACAATCTTGACGTTGTAGTTTAATCTGCCCTTGAACTTTGTGACAGATAGCTATATTTGCGACATTAATAGAGACACCTGCATCCAACCACGTTCCCCGATTGGTTGGTAGCAAATGTTATACGAAGTAACGTTAACTAGCTATAACCACATCTTGTATTTTTCGGTGGTTGACGTGTAAAGTTGCAGTGCTGTTGCTTTCAAGGAAAACGTCGTCCATCTATTGAGAATGGTGCACATTCTAAGAATCTAAGAAAAGCACAAACACTACAGTGACAGGTACAGTATGTTAACGAAATATAGTTTTTATATTTAACCTTTAATTAACTAGGCAAGTCAGTTAAGAACAAATTCTTATTTACAATGACGGCCTACACCGGCCAAACCCGGACGACGCTGGGCCAATTGTGCGCCGCCCTATGGGACTCCCAATCACGGCAAGACGTGATACAGCCTGGATTCGAACCAGGGTGTCTGTAGTGACTCCTCAAGCACTGAAATGCAGTGCCTTAGACCGCTGCACCACGTGGGTTAACAATGGAAAGCATGGCATTGTTGCATGGCACTAGCTTACTGTAGTGTGTGTGTTTAAACCATTAGATTGTGGTTAGATTTACAACATTAAATTGTGTAGTTATATGATTGGTTTTAGTTCTGCAGGAATAATTTGTCAAACTTAAATTAAAGTCAGTGCATGTAAAACATCCACATAATACACTTTGCAATGTAACTAAGTATCCCTCCCCATCCACTC
>NC_068457.1:17350659-17388159 GCF_023373465.1 Oncorhynchus keta | reverse complement strand
GATTCCAACCAAAGTGTCTGTAGTGACGCCTCTAGCACTGAGATGCAGTACCTTAGACCGCTGCGCCACTTGGGAGCGGTGGAGGGTGTACAGAATTAGTTTTGACACACAAGGTCACTAGTTCGAATCCCAGTGTGGTTTCAGTTCACTAACCCAACATACTTAACCAATCACATTCCCAATCTACTGTCATTCTGAGAGACTTGTTATATTATTACTTGACTGAACAGCGTTATATATGTGCAGTAAAAAGACTGATGGCTCCCCCTAGTGGCGCAATGGACTAGGTACAGGGACCACAAGGTCACGTTTTGATCTTGTTGATACCCTGATGTTCAAATCTGTGGTTGTTTTTCTAATTCCATTCATATTTCTTGCTTTAACGTAACCAAACACATTCGTTAGCTGCCCTCTGAATAAGGGCTGGATTAATTCCGTGTAGTGGAAGATCCGCGTTAAAATGTGAAGGTCATTTCCGATTGAGTCGACATATGCAGCGTTTACCGCATTGTTTTACGTCAGGTAGGGAGACGATTCGGCATGCACTGATATTGGTTGAGGGACGAGCGACGCGGAGTGCTGACGCCATCTGACGTCAGACAATGGTGTTTACCGTGAATATTGTCTCCCGAGAACTCAGGAACGTTACCTTTACATTTCAATCGAGCTCTAACATGGATCTTCCGCGATACGGATCTAATTCAGCCCCTAGAAATACACTAATCTGTCCTTAAAACACATTTTCTCTCTTGACCTCCTTGAGTAGATAGAAGTTGCCTGATACAGGGTCTGATATGTCATTCCTGTAGTGGTTAAGGTTAGGATGTGGGTAGTATGGTAATCTGATTATAGATCTGTGGTTAGGGGAAACTTCTGAATTCCTTACAAATTTAAAGTCAGAATTCAATCCAATCAGTTACACCTCCGACCCCCAAAAGGAGCAACGTGTTTTTCAACTAACCAGGCTACTGCGGGTCTGATTTAATCCTGGCTTTTCCTGTAAAACATTCTCTCAAAAGGAACAAATCTGTTTCCTATGCGTTGGCGATCCTGTCCACTAATCCCGATCAGGTAAAGTCCTGGCTGAGCAGAATCATTAGGTACATGTGATTAAATTTGCCTGACACTCTGGCAGGGCCGGTTCCAGGCAGAAATTACATGAGCTGGCACTAAGGGCCTCCGGGATCCCCCCCAAAACGAACTCAGCCGGGTCTCAATTTACTATTGAGAGTAAGAATAGTAGAATATACCAGCTGCAATTTAGAAATGTTGGTGTGCAACAGCAGTTTCTATCTTATGTCAGTCGCTGACAGTCACTCAATTAACCATGTCAGCTAGTCTAGCCAGCTATCTAAACCAAATACTGACAGGGCACATGCAGGGGGGCCCCATTGATTTGTTTGTCATTCTCAGATTATGGAGCGGCAGGGTTGGTCTAGTAACCGAAAGGTTGCAAGTTCGAATCCCTGAGCTGACAAGGTACAAATCTGTCGTTCTACCCACTGTTCCTAGGCCGTCATTGAAAATAAGAATTTGTTCTTAACTGACTTGCCTAGTAAAATAAAGGTAAAATTAAAATATCATATGAACATGACATCCAGCAGATGCTAAATGACAAAAAGCGACTTAGTATCCAGAGCGACTTACAGTAGCTAGTGAATCCATACCTTTTCTTCCCCATAGTCAGATTAACTCGTGGATACCATGTGTGTCTACGTGCCGTTTGAAGGCAGTTATTAACTAGCATTAGTGCGATTGCTAGCTAGAATTAGCACCTGCTAGTACCTTAGACTAGTTAACATTGACAACCTCCAACTGACTTCATACGGGATGCAGAGACATACAAATGGTATCCAGTTCATCCAACTCTGGGGAGGGAGATAAAGGGCTTCATTGGTAAAATACAGAAGGATCCCTTTAAGTACATGTGATTGTTTAATTAAAATGGTCAAAAATAGCTTCTTAGCAAGAGCACTTTCTAAAGCAAACAAACTTTACTAGCACTGTCTGAGTGGAAAACTAAAAGTGTTATTGGGAGAGGTTTGGAACTCTTTATTGGTCTATTAACTCATTTACCACATGGTGATGTCACCATGGAAGGCTGAAACTTCCACCAAAACAGGCTGAAATTCCAAACAGCTACTACACTAAAAGGGCATTTATGTTCACAGTATTATTCCAACCTCATACTGTGGAAATATATAGAACACAGGAAAATCACATTCAAAAAAACATTCTCTCTCCTCCGTAAAGAGGGGGGCCAATAAAATGTTTTGTCGCAAGGTGGGGGGCCCCACAACCAAATCGGGCTTAGGGCCTCAAAGGCTAGAGCCGGCCCTGCACTCTGGGTTGGGAGAGTTTTTCACTTCTGAAACCAGTCAAGGTGAAAACTCTGCCAACATGGCGCAGGTGTGAAGTAAATCAAGAGCACTGGATGGAATTCTACAAAGCATACAATACTGAATCAGTATGTGGTTCCAATATTTATAACAATAATGCATTCACAGCTCACAATTCAAAACATGTGGAGGCATGTCTCCTGACTTCCTTTGTAAATACACAATGTCTTACCAGCCAAAAAACTGCATTTACATGGGTACATAAAGTTTCCTTGTAATGTAATCAGTTTTCCCTTACCAAGACCAACTCCCGAACTCCTAATCATAACATTACAAATCATCATAGTCCCACCCTACACATAAAGCACACTACATAAATATTTTACTATAGAGTTCACAACCACAGCGTTCATTTGATCCTATTGGCTCTGTTCCTGTGTAACTGAACTCAAGATTGTGTGTTCGTTCATGTGTGTAGCTACATTGGAATACACATCTGATTGTCTGAGTAGAGCAACATAATATGATTGGCTGAACATTGAAACGACAAATGGGCAGAAGTGCGTGTGTGTAGAGGGTCTGAGCCCCGGCCTTGACCCCTGCAGCGTGTACAGGCCTTTAAAGCAGGGTAAGGCTACGGTAACACCATCTCTCACACGGAGTGACCAAGTAGTTCAGTTCAGCATTCAGCCAATAAGGATATCAACATTCATGTTCAGTAGCAGCAGCTGTGTCCATCTGATCTGGCATCTCTACTCTCCTGCCTTCTTTCTATCGCTCCTCCGGCACCCGTCCTCCTTTCCTCTCCTCACGACTTCTTTCCTTTCTCCAGGGAGCTATGGATCTTGTTCAGGGTCTTTTTGATGCGCAGGGCTGTGAGGCGAGCCGAGGGGTTCTGGTACCAACACTCCTTCATCAGTTTCACCAGGACACACAGGGTCTAGAGCGAGAGGGGGGGGGGAGAGATAGGGAGACAGAGAAAGAGGAGAGGGTCATTGTAAGTTGATACGCAAGAAGACAGGGTTTGAAACACAGAAACCTGAGAACGGATTACCTTAATGTAGTGTTACCGTTAAGGTCATGGTACCAGTGTGTGTGGTCATTTAACGGTCATGTAGTGGTCATACTCACAGGGTCGGAGAACCAGCGGTTGGGGATGAACGGTCGTTGTTGTTCCACACACACTACCTTCCTCATGTCCTCAAAGCTGGGGTCGTTAGGCACCTGGTCATAGAACGGAGGCTTGTACTCCTCCACAATACCTGATCACAGAGGTAAGAAGACATCTAGTGTTAGGGTCAAGGGTTACAGGGGCTAGGTGAAGGAAAGGGGACGAGGAGAGGAAGCCACTTGACGCCAGAGGTTCCTGAACTATTTAAGGTAATAAAAACATTATTAGTCGTCACCGTTGCTGTAGGTTCTCCTAGCGATCTCCCACAGCACCAGACCGAAGGCCCAGATGTCCACTCTCTTATAGGCATCAAAACAGTCTGTCTGGATGGACTCATCCAACACCTCAGGAGCCATGTAGCGCTTGGTGCCCACCTTGGGGTTGTTTCCTACATCCAGCTGGTTGTCTGACTGGGAGTGGGTTACTGCCAGGCCTGTAGGGAACAGGGGGAGAGGAGAGAAACTGGTCAGTACTGGCACAAAATGGCTACTCTGTGTGACTGTGGGTGCCCTGTTTATTTTTTGTTATATGGCTCTGCATCTATCAATCTCTGACATTTCTTTCACATTGGATTTAAGTACCGACACTAATTAGTAGCATGTAAAGACAGACACTCAGACACACACACACACTACTGACCCAGATCAGCTATACAACAACGTAGCTCCTTGGTCACCAGTATATTCTTGCTCTTCAGGTCTCGATGAGCGATGGCCGGCTTCCCCTCGGTGCCGAAGATCTCCGTGTGCAGGTGCACCAAACCGCACGCCACCGACGTCGCCATCGCTAGGCCCTCCCCCGTCTCCACGGGAACCCTCTGGAGGTAGTCGTAGAGTGAGCCGTTGTCATGGTAATGTGTGATAAGCCAGAGCTGGGTGCTGGAGTTACGAGACGTCATATCTGACGCCATGAAGCCTGGAAGGAAACGGAGAGGTCAAATATCTTAACTAATAACTTATTTTAATATTACCATCGGGTTCTCCCCAGGAATTTTTAACAAGGTGCTGCTGCTGAGTACGGCGGGAGATTTTTTAACATCTAATGGTTTTACAGGCCATTCGGAAAGTATTCAGACCCCTTGACTTTTTCCACATTTTGTTACAGTCTTATTCTAAATTGGATTCTACACACAATACCCAATAATGACAAAGCGAAAACAGGCTAAGACATTTTTGCAAATGTATCAATAAGATAATTATATACATACATATTCAGAACCTTTGCTATGAGACTTGAAATTGAGCTCAGGTGCATCCGGTTTTCATTGATCATCCTTGAGATCTTTCTACAACTTGGGAGACCACCTGTGGTAAATTCAATTAATTCAACATGATTTGGAAAGGCACACACCTGTCTATATAAGGTCCCACAGTTAACAGTGCATGTCAGAGCAAAAACCAAGCCATGAGGTTGAAGGAATTGTCTGTAGAGCTTCAAGACAGGATTGTGTCGAGGCACAGATCTGGGATACCAAAAAAAACTGAAAATAGCTGTGCAGCGACGCTCCCTCTCCAACCTCACTTTTTTTTGTGTGAAAACATTTCTACAAACCTGTTTTTGCTTTGTCATTATGGGGTGTTGTGTGTAGATTGAGGGGGGAAAATGACTTAATCCATTTTAGAATAAGGCTGTAAAGTAACAATGTGGAAAAGGTCAAGGGGTCTGAATACTTTCCGAAGGCACTGTATATGATAAGACCACCCCTCTTACATTCTTTGGGGAGAACGCTGACCATTTTAAATATTACACCATTTCATATCTTAACATTGTTCAATATGCTGTTGTGTGCTTGTGTCCAATACAGCATGGATGTGGGTTAGAGAGAGAGATGGACTCCTACTCACCCAGTATGTTCTCGTGTCTCAGCAGCACTGTGTTGTAGATCTCAGTCTCCCTGAACCATGACCTCTCGTCCCGGGAGGAAAAGATTTTCACAGCCACGTTCTCCCCCTGCCACTGACCCCTCCAGACCTCTCCATAACGCCCCTTCCCTAAAGACGTGTGGAGAGAGACCTCATTCGTTACAAAACCCATGTTTACATTTCTGTTATACAGTGGGGCAAAAAAAGTATTTAGTCAGCCACCAATTGTGCAAGTTCTCCCACTTAAAAAGATGAGGCCTGTATTTATCATAGGTACACTTCAACTATGACAGACAAAATGAGAAAAAAAATCCTACAATGTGATTTTTTTATGAATTTATTTGCAAATTATGGTGGAAAATAAGTATTTGGTCAAAAACTTTTGTTAATCTCAATACTTTTATATACCCTTTGTTGGCAAACATTTTCTGTAAGTCTTCAAAAGGTTTTCACACACTGTTGCTGGTATTTTGGCCCATTCCTCCATGCAGATCTCCTCTAGAGCAGTGATGTTTTGAGGCTGTTGCTGGGCAACACAGACTTTCAACTCCCTCCAAAGATTTTCTATGGGGTTGAGATCTGGAGACTGGCTAGGCACTCCAGGACCTTGAAATGCTTCTTACGAAGCCACTCCTTCGTTGCCCGGGCGGTGTGTTTGGGATCATTGTCATGCTGAAAGACCCAGCAACGTTTTATCTTCAATGCCTTTGCTGATGGAAGGAGGTTTTCACTCAAAATCTCATGATACATGGCCCCATTCATTCTTTCCTTTATACGGATCAGTCGTCCTGGTCCCTTTGCAGAAAAACAGTCCCAAAGCATGATGTTTCCACCCCCATGCTTCACAGTAGGTATGGTGTTCTTTGGATGCAACTCAGCATTCTTTGTCCTCCAAACACGACGAGTTGAGTTTTTACCAAAAAATTATATTTTGGTTTCATCTGACCATATGACATTCTCCCAATCTTCTTCTGGATCATCCAAATGCTCTCTAGCAAACTTCAGACGGGCCTGGACATGTACTGGCTTAAGCAGGGGGACACGTCTGGCACTGCAGGATTTGAGTCCCTGGTGGCGTAGTGTGTTACTGATGGTAGGCTTTGTTACTTTGGTCCCAGCTCTCTGCAGGTCATTCACTAGGTCCCCCCGTGTGGTTCTGGGATTTTTGCTCACCGTTCTTGTGATCATTTTGACCCCACGGGGTGAGCTCTTGCGTGGAGCCCCACAGATCGAGGGAGATTATCAGTGGTCTTGTATGTCTTCCATCTCCTAATAATTGCTCCCACAGTTGATTTCTTCAAACCAAGCTGCTTATCTATTGCAGATTCAGTCTTCCCAGCCTGGTGCCCTTTGACAGCTCTTTGGTCTTGGCCATAGTGGAGTTTGGAGTGTGACTGTTTGAGGTTGTCTTTTATACTGATAACAAGTTCAAACAGATGCCATTAATACAGGTAACGAGTGGAGGACAGAGGAGCCTCTTAAAGAATAAATTACAGGTCTGTGAGAGCCAGAAATCTTGCTTGTTTGTAGGTGACCAAATACTTATTTTCCACCATAATTTGCAAATAAATTCATTCAAAATCCTACAATGTGATTTTCTGGATTTTTTTTTCTAATTTTGTCTGTCATGGTTGAAGTGTACCTATGATGAAATTTACAGGCCTCTCCTTTTTAAGTGGGAGAACTTGCACTGTGACTGACTAAATACTCTTTTTGCCCCACTGTATGCGTTTGTCTGTTGTCTCTCGCTCTCATCCAACACTTCCCACACTGCCCCTACTCGGATGGTATCGCGCCGTCCCAACCTTCGCTCTCTCTCCCCCGCTACTCTCTCCTCTTCCATCCTATCATCTCTTCCCTCTGCTCAAACCTTCTCCAACCTATCGCCTGATTCTGCCTCCTCAACCCTCCTCTCCTCCCTTTCTGCATCCTTTGACTCTATGTCCCCTATCCTCCAGGCCGGCTCGGTCCTCCCTCCCGCTCCGTGGCTCGACGACCCATTGCGAGCTCACAGAACAGGGCTCCAGGCAGCCGAGCGGAAATGGAGGAAAACTCGCCTCCCTGCGGACCTGGCATCCTTTCACTCCCTCCTCTCTACATTTTCCTCCTCTGTCTCTGCTGCTAAAGCCACTTTCTACCACTCTAAATTCCAAGCATCTGCCTCTAACCCTAGGAAGCTCTTTGCCACCTTCTCCTCCCCCCCCCTCCCTCTCTGCAGATGACTTCGTCAACCATTTTGAAAAGAAGGTCGACAACATCCGATCCTCGTTTGCTAAGTCAAACGACACCGCTGGTTCTGCTCACACTGCCCTACCCTGTGCTCTGACCTCTTTCTCCCCTCTCTCTCCAGATGAAATCTCGCGTCTTGTGACGGCCGGCCGCCCAACAACCTGCCCGCTTGACCCTATCCCTTCCTCTCTTCTCCAGACCATTTCCGGAGACCTTCTCTCTTACCTCACCTCGCTCATCAACTCATCCCTGACCGCTGGCTACGTCCCTTCCGTCTTCAAGAGAGCGAGAGTTGCACCCCTTCTGAAAAAACCTACACTCGATCCCTCCGATGTCAACAACTACAGACCAGTATCCCTTCTTTCTTTTCTCTCCAAAACTCTTGAACGTGCCGTCCTTGGCCAGCTCTCCCGCTATCTCTCTCAGAATGACCTTCTTGATCCAAATCAGTCAGGTTTCAAGACTAGTCATTCAACTGAGACTGCTCTTCTCTGTATCACGGGGCGCTCCGCACTGCTAAAGCTAACTCTCTCTCTCTCTGCTCTCATCCTTCTAGACCTATCGGCTGCCTTCGATACTGTGAACCATCAGATCCTCCTCTCCACCCTCTCCGAGTTGGGCATCTCCGGCGCGGCCCACGCTTGGATTGCGTCCTACCTGACAGGTCGCTCCTACCAGGTGGCGTGGCGAGAATCTGTCTCCTCACCACGCGCTCTCACCACTGGTGTCCCCCAGGGCTCTGTTCTAGGCCCTCTCCTATTCTCGCTATACACCAAGTCACTTGGCTCTGTCATAACCTCACATGGTCTCTCCTATCATTGCTATGCAGACGACACACAATTAATCTTCTCCTTTCCCCCTTCTGATGACCAGGTGGCGAATCGCATCTCTGCATGTCTGGCAGACATATCAGTGTGGATGACGGATCACCACCTCAAGCTGAACCTCGGCAAGACGGAGCTGCTCTTCCTCCCGGGGAAGGACTGCCCGTTCCATGATCTCGCCATCACGGTTGACAACTCCATTGTGTCCTCCTCCCAGAGCGCTAAGAACCTTGGCGTGATCCTGGACAACACCCTGTCGTTCTCAACTAACATCAAGGCGGTGGCCCGTTCCTGTAGGTTCATGCTCTACAACATCCGCAGAGTACGACCCTGCCTCACACAGGAAGCGGCGCAGGTCCTAATCCAGGCACTTGTCATCTCCCGTCTGGATTACTGCAACTCGCTGTTGGCTGGGCTCCCTGCCTGTGCCATTAAACCCCTACAACTCATCCAGAACGCCGCAGCCCGTCTGGTGTTCAACCTTCCCAAGTTCTCTCACGTCACCCCGCTCCTCCGCTCTCTCCACTGGCTTCCAGTTGAAGCTCGCATCCGCTACAAGACCATGGTGCTTGCCTACGGAGCTGTGAGGGAACGGCACCTCAGTACCTCCAGGCTCTGATCAGGCCCTACACCCAAACAAGGGCACTGCGTTCATCCACCTCTGGCCTGCTCGCCTCCCTACCACTGAGGAAGTACAGTTCCCGCTCAGCCCAGTCAAAACTGTTCGCTGCTCTGGCCCCCCAATGGTGGAACAAACTCCCTCACGACGCCAGGACAGCGGAGTCAATCACCACCTTCCGGAGACACCTGAAACCCCACCTCTTTAAGGAATACCTAGGATAGGATAAGTAATCCTTCTCACCCCCCCCAAAAAAAAGATTTAGATGCACTATTGTAAAGTGGCTGTTCCACTGGATGTCATAAGGTGAATGCACCAATTTGTAAGTCGCTCTGGATAAGAGCGTCTGCTAAATGACTTAAATGTAAGTGTTGTATGTGTTGTGATTCTATGTACCTACACACGCCATTAGGCTGATCTAATTGTTGCGTTTCTACATACCTACACACTTCATCAGGTTGATCTAATTGTTGCGTTTCTACGTACCTACACACTCCATCAGGCTGATCTGTCTGGCCACAGTTCTCTGGACCAGGAAGGGCAGGCCTGAACCACTGCCTGATGTACAGGAGTGGTCCAACAGCTCCTAGAGAGAGAAGTGGGGGAGAGACAGAGGTCATCAGGGTCATCTCTATAAAATACACGCAAACAAACAAACTCATCAAGTCTTTTCTTCTTACAGCCAGAGTGCTGTCCGCAACATTAGAGGTGATGAGTCTGTCAATCGCATCCTGTTCTGGGTCAAACTCCTGTAGTCGCTGTAGCCTGCCGTGGTGCAGCCTCCTGCAGCCCAACACAGATAGGACTGACAGGAGGGTAAGGATCACTACTGGACCCAATACAAACAGGGCCAGAGTCTCCACACGATACCTCACAGGCTCTTCTTCTGGAGCTGGAGGGAGAGAAAGGCAGAAGAGGGAGAGAGAAAATGTTACATCACTATAACTGGACCCAGCATGCCATGAAACAAGCCTAAGTCTTTGCATTTTCTTAAACGTAGTTTAAAGGGTGCAGTTCCCGCCTGTAGCGAGGAGGGGCAGTAGTGAGCTGGCGGTGGCGTTGCGGTTGCACATGAAGCTGGAGCAGCAGAGCAAGGCATGGCTGAGGGAGGAGGCCGTAGAACAGATCAAACGGGTCTTCTCTGATCCCTGCAGGCAGCCCCGAGTTACTACGGCCCCATGGCTACTGACCGCCACCGACGAGTAGCACTGAGAGCCCTCGCACTGGGGGGAGTTGAGGCAGCCGCTGCCCTCACACACGCACAGCAACTGGCCATCTAATAGAGAGAGAGAAGAAGGGGAGAGAGTTAACACACATGCAAAGCAAATGTCCATATGAGAGAGAGAGCGGTAGATATACTTTACCTTCGGCTAATGTCTGCAGGGTCTGTAGCAGCAGGAACAGAAAGACACAACGACCCATTTGGTTCACTGCACTGTAGGGGAGAGGGAGACGGTCAGCTCTCAGAACTGGTCACAGTCATTTCATTTCCTCTCTTTAAGGGACACAATGGCTTTTGTCTCAATTGATCATCCCTCTGCAGCGTGTGAGTGAATTAAACTGGGCTGCAACTCACAATGTTGACAGGGAAAAATACATAGTCACACTATGTTGTTGTCTTAGGGATCTTTTTATGTAGTGTTGTAGTGTCTCTTGTCGTGATGTGTGTTTGGTCCTATATTTTTATTCCCAGCCCCTGTCCCCGCTGTCTTTTGGTAGGCCGTCATTGTAAATAGTCATTTGTTCTTAACGGACTTGCCTACTTAAATAAAGGTTAAATAAAACATTTAAAAATAAACAAATAGCAGAATATAAGATCCACATTAGACCATGGATTGGGTCCATTTAATTTCTATTTAGAGAGGAATTGAAACTGAATTGCTATTCACTCTCTGAATAGACTGAATTGCATTGGAACTGACCCAAGCCCTGGTTAGATATGGGCTTACTACTAGCAGGTCTTACTTGTAGTGGTCCAGTTGGGATGCTCTGCTGTGCCTTAGGGCTCAGACATAGCCAGTCTGGCCTCTACAAATCTCCTGGAGGGGACAGGAGGGAAGCCAAACAGTAGCAGGATTCAGTTAGACACATTCTCATATCAGGTAGCCATCATACACGTATTACTGCTTATTTTATAGCCGGGTTTCTCAACTGCACAACACATTAATGATGTGATGTACATCAGTCTAGGAAGTACAAAACCAACACTGTGGTAAAGTTACTGGTTTGACTCTTTCAGTCACCATAAAACACGCATAGCTAGTTAGACAGCGTTCGCTACCGAGCGAAAATGTTCTAGATATCTAATTGGCTGGACATGATTTGTCATGCACTGGAAGGTTTAGTGGAAGCTAACTGGCTAGCAGCCAGTCTCCACACATCTGTTCTCCTCGGCCATCTAGCTAGCTACTGTTCGATAACTCAGGCTAGCTAGTTACGGCATGACACAAATCATGTCCAGCCAACTAGATATCTCGAACATTTTCGCTAGCATTGTTGATTACTCCGGCATTGTTGAATACTCCTGATTGGCTTGAAGAGCATTCTAGAGTGTGCATTATGTAAGGGATAATCAACGAGTTCTGTGGAAAATAATGAACGACGTGGGAGGTGTGTTCCACGACTCGCTAGAGGAGTGAACTAAAATTCCACAGAGTTGCATAATTTTTTTAGAGAACGCATAGAGCCCCGAGTGATCCTTTTCATACCATGACTATAATTTAACACATTTGCTGCTATGAATGTGTTTAACATATAGTAGCTAGCTAGTTTACTAGAGTAGCTAGAGTAGTTGACTTGGTAACCAAAAAGACTTGCTAGTTCAGCTAACCAAACCATCAGTCCTAGCTTGCTATTATGAAAATTTAATTCAGCAACGAAAATAATGTTTTCAATTAACCTTTTGCTTTCAAAAGCAGCTCGAACATCTAAGAATGAACTTAGCCATTGAATTCTACTGTGCCGATATACTGTGCATTATTTAAAGCAATAAGGCCCGAGGGGGTGTGGTATATGTCCAATATACCACGTCTAATGGCTGTTCTTATCACGACGCAACGCAGTGCCTGGATACAGGCCTTAGCCTCTGTATATTGATTATATACCACAAACTCCCAAGGTGCCTTATTGCTATTATAAACTGGTCAACGTAATTAGAGCAGTAAAAATAATTTGTCATACCCGTGGTATCCAGTCTGATATACCACGGTTGTCAGCCAATCAGTGTTCAGGGCTCAAACCACCCAGTTTATAATGGACATTATATCCTGGGTGGTCAAGCCCTGAATGCTGATTAGCTGACAGTGGATGTCAGAGCAAAAACCATGCCATGCGAACGAAGGAATTGTCCGTAGAGCTCCGAGACAGGATTGTGTCGAGGCACAGGTCTGGGGAAGGGTACAAAAAAAATCTCTGCAACATTGAAGGTTCCGAAGAACACAGTGGTCTCCATCATTCTTAAATGGAAGAAGTTTGGAACCACCAAGACTCTTCCTAGAGCTGGCCGCCCAGCCAAGCTGAGAAATCGGGGGAGAAGGGACGGCGAGGTGACCAAGAATCAGATGTTGACTCTGACAGAGCTCTAGTGTTTCTCTGTGGAGATGGGAGAACCTTCCAGTAGGACAATCATCTCTGCAGCACTTCCCCAATCAGGCCTTTATACTAGAGTAGCCAGATGGAAGCCACTCCTCAGTAAAAGGCACATGACAGCCCACTTGGAGTTTGCCAAAAGGCACCTAAAGGACTCTCAGACCATGGGAAACAAGATTCTCTGGTCTGATGAAACCAAACTCGAACTCTTTGGCCCGAATGCGAAGCGTCACATCTGGAGGAAATCTGGCACCATCCCTACGGTGAAGCTTGGTGGTGGCAGCATCATGCTGTGGGGATGTTATTCAGCAGATCGAGGGAAAGATGAACGTAGCAAAGTACAGAGATACTTAATGAAAACCTGCTTCAGAGTGCAGGACCTCAGACTGGGGAAAAGGTTCACCTTTCAACAGGACAACGACCCTAAGTACACATCCAAGACAACGCAGGAGTGGCTTCGGGACAAGTCTCTGAATATCTTTGAGTGGCACGGAATTGAACATCTCTGGAGAGACCTGAAAATGTCTGAGGCGATGCTCCCCATCCAACCTGACAGTGCTTGAGAGGATCCGCAGAGAAGAATGGGAGAAACTCCCCAAATACAGGTGTGCCAAGCTTGTAGAGTCATGGTGCTTCAACAAAGTACTGAGTAAAGTAAAGGGTCTGAATACCTATGTAAAATGTGATATTTCAGTTTGTATTCTCTACACATTTGCAAAAAATCTTTTTTTTCCCTTTGGCTTTGTCATTATGGGGTATTCTGTGTAGAATTGGGGGCGGGGTACAATTTAATCAATTTTAGAATAAGGCTGTAACGTAATAAGATTTGGGAAAAGTCAAGGGGTCTACACTATCTGAATGCACTGTATTATTGTATCAAAACTTCTAGTTAGCGAACGTTTACTTGCTGTTTTATTACAATTCACTATAAGCTATTGGCAATTTCGCTACGCTAACGTTGAACCATCTAAACGTTACTTGTTCTAGCTCAGCTTCGTTAGCATGCCCTTAGCTGGCTAGTAGCAGCTAGCTCCCAAAAGCTTGCGAAATGGTGCTTACCTGGGCTTAATTAACTGATTTGGGTAGGGATAATCCAAATTAGCGTGCTAGTTAGTTCAGTTGCTTTTACTATAAAAAGGCTGAACGAACCGACCACCACCCACAGGCTTCTTGTTGGGTCGTGCAGTTCTTGCGCAACAACATGACGTCACAACGTTCCCGTTATAATGCATTGTGGGTACCCCAGTCCTCAAACCATTTTGGGGTTCTCCCCATTACAAAGTTATTTTTATTTAGGTGTTTTTGTACACACATCTCATGTAATTCATTGAAGCATTTACAATGAGTGTCTGATGTAGCTCAACTCTGCAGGGGGCAGACAGCCAGGTAGCTAGACAGATCAAAGCAAGTTCACTTATTTAATATATTTATAACTCATTGCCTTGCACTCATTCTTTATCAGTTTTCTTGGTCCCTTGACCCCTCCATCCCCTTCTGTGTTTACAGAATGCAGAGATGAAACACTGGATAGGTGGAGAAGCAGTAGGGCTTAACCTTCCATTTGCCTAGAATGCTCGATGGACCTTCGCCTTAATGCTTAGATCCAACCTACTTGGATGAGAGTGGAAAATGGCCAGTCACACCTATCATAAACTCTGGGATGAAGTTCCCCTAGGTACAGATCTAGGATCAGCGTCCCCTCCCCGATCATAATCATTAGTTGAAATAATGTCAAAGTGACCCAAGTACAAACTGTACTGAGACATGAGATCACTGCAGTTGCAGACTTCTCACAGTCTTACGCAACATTGATTTAACTGCTGTGTTGAAACTTCTGATTTAAAAAAATAGTTATCGGAACATCCTTATGGCTTTAGTATTTTTCCACTGAGTATGACGTGTCTCTTGTACAAGTACTGCTTAACTGAGATGTGTGTATATGAGTCAGGGGTCTGAGCCTCATAAAGTGTATCATATCGGAACGGGGATCGTTTCAGAATGAGGGGTACTGTTGTTCTGCTGGTGTTGTTGTTCTGTCTGTCTGGAACATGGACTCAGGAGGAGAGTGTTCTGTCTGTCTGGAACATGGACTCAGGAGGAGGATGTTCTGTCTGTCTGGGACATGGACTCAGGAGGAGAGAGGAGGGTGTTCTGTCTGTCTGGGACATGGACTCAGGAGGAGGATGTTCTGTCTGTCTGGAACATGGACTCAGGAGGAGGATGTTCTGTCTGTCTGGGACATGGACTCAGGAGGAGGATGTTCTGTCTGTCTGGGACATGGACTCAGGAGGAGGATGTTCTGTCTGTCTGGGACATGGACTCAGGAGGAGGATGTTCTGTCTGTCTGGGACATGGACTCAGGAGGAGGGTGTTCTGTCTGTCTGGGACATGGACTCAGTAGGAGGGTGTTCTGTCTGTCTGGGACATGGACTCAGGAGGAGGGTGTTCTGTCTGTCTGGGACATGGACTCAGTAGGAAGATGTTCTGTCTGTCTGGGACATGGACTCAGGAGGAGAGTGGAGGGGTCCGAGAGAGTGACATCACTCAACAGGGACACAGTGCAGGGAGAGAGAGCAGGGTGAGAGAGGTTCAGATGGAGAGCCAAATGACTGACGTTTCAGAGAAAACCAACAAACAGACGACCACCTCGCCTGACATCTGGACTGAGATGAAGGAGCTGAGAGACATGGTGCACAACCTGGGAACCACTGTGGTGGAGCAGAGCGAGAAGCTGAGGAACATGGAGGTCAGAGCGACAGCCAGTGAGGCTGAGGCAAAGGAGCAGAGAAACACAGTGACCGATCTTAGGGTGGCGCTGATGCTCACCAAGAATAAAGTGGAGGAAGTGGAGAAAGAGAACGCAGGTCATTTAAACTTATTATTTATTGCTTTACAGTCAACTGAAGTTACCTTTGATTGTCAGCGAAAGTGGAAATAATGAACATTTAACATTCTGGATGGACGTTTCTTTCAGTTTAGTTTGTAAGGCACTTACGTACTTAGGCCTTATTACGCCAAGAGGCACATGAGGCCTCAACAATGTCCCGCCATATTTCCTGTCCTGGGATTTTTTTTATTTTTCAGACCCCTCTTTCCACAATCAGAACAAAGGTCAACATGAACTGTTTTTCATATTTCTTCTATCATTCTAGACCTGACCGCTGCATTGAGTGGCAGTAAGAGCCAGGTGGAGGAGCTGCAGACAAAGAATGCAGGTCATTCTCTATATTGCTTATCTGAATGATGATGCTTATTACTCACCTGTTTTACATAAACTTGAATAGCTTATGTTTCCATAAATTTAGCCCAAGCTGCTGAACTATCAGACATGGGGGACAGAGTGACAGCCAGTGAGGCTGAGAATGCAGGTAATAAGTAAGAGTGATTTACTGGTTGTTAAAAAGGGACAGTTCACTTAAATGACAGAAATACTTGAATATTCCTTTACCTTGTAATAATTCTATGGAATATGTGGTATCTTGCAGGTATGTTTACATAATGTATATTATACATGCTACTGTACTTAACCGTACTGTTCATAGGAAGTGCATTTTACATAAGAGTAGTCCTGACTTTGTAATGATTGTTCAGCCCTGGAGACCAGACTGAGTGCTAGTGAGAGCCAGGTGGAGGAGCTGAAGAGAGCAACTGCAGGTAAAACAGAGGATTGCCTTGACATCTGCGTCAAACATACACACGTCTCGCAAAACATTAGCTTGTGTCTCTGAGAGCCACAGTTAAGTCTTGGATCTTAGGAGGGTGATGTCACAGTTCAGTTTAAACTCTACAACACACACACAATTGAAAATGTAGCAGTTGATTTGCCTGCTCTGTTCAGTTTTGAATCTATCCAAACACCACAAAGCTTCTCTACTGTCTCTCCCAGTTTGGCTGTATTCAGCTCCCCCCTACTCCCAAAAATGTCACATCTGCCACAGTAGAAGAGTTCTATCATATGGTGACATCACTCTCCTTGAGATCTCACTTAAAGCTCTTGCTTCAACATTTAGCATTGTGCTGTTTTCACTCTGCAACACGGATACATACATACATACATGTTTTTTTTATTTTATTTTTATATGTCACATTTATTTAACCAGGTAGGCTAGTTCAGAACAAGTTCTCATTTGTAATTGCGACCTGGCCAAGATGAAGCAAAGCAGTTCAATACATACAACAACACAGAGTTATAAATGGAATAAACAAACATACAATCAATAATACAGTAGAAAGATCTATATACACCATGTGCAAATGAGGTAGGATAAGAGAGGTAAGGCAATAAGTAGGCCATGGTGGCGAAGTAATTACAATATAGCAATTAAACACTGGAATGGTAGGATGTGCAGAAGATGAATGCGCAAGTAGATATACTGGGATGCAAAGGAGCAAACTAAATAAATACAGTATGGGGATGAGGTAGATTGGATGGGCTATTTACAGATGAGCTATGTACAGGTGCAGTGATCTGTGAGCTGCTCTGACAGCTGGTGCTTAAAGCTAGTGAGGGAGGTAAGAGTCTCCAGCTTCAGAGATTTTTGCAGCTTGTTCCAGTCATTGGCAGCAGAGAACTGGAAGGAGAGGCGGCCAATGGAAGAATTTGCTTTGGGGGTGACCAGTGAGATATACTTGCTGGAGCCCGTGCTACGTGCTAGATAAGGGGGGACCTTACCCAGCAGAGACTTGTAGATGACCTGGACCCAGTGGGTTTGGCGACGAGTATGAAGCGAGGGTCAGACAACGAGAGCATACAGGTCGCAGTGGTGGGTAGTATATGGGGCTTTGGTGACCAAACGGATGGCACTGTGATAGACTGCATCCAGTTCGTTGAGTAGAGTGTTGGAGGCTATTTTGTAAATGACATCGCCGAAATTGAGGATCGGTAGGATGGTCAGTTTTTCGAGGATATGTTTGGCAGCATGAGTGAAGGATGCTTTGTTGTGAAATAGGAAGCCGATTCTAGATTTAATTTTGGATTGGAGATGCTTAATATGAGTCTGGAAGGAGAGTTTGCAGTCTAACCAGATACCTAGGTATTTGTAGTTGTCCACATATTCTAAGTCAGAACCGTTCAGAGTAGTGATGCTGGACGGGCGGGTAGGTGCGGGCAGCGATCGGTTGAAGAGCATGCATGTAGTTTTACTTGCATTTAAGAGCAGTTGGAGGCCACGGAAGGAGAGTTGTATGGCATTGAAGCTCATCTGGAGGATAGTTAACACAGTGTCCAAAGAAGGGCCAGATGTATACAGAATGGTGTCATCTTCTTAGAGGTAGATAAAAGAATCACCAGCAGCTAGAGCGACATCATTGGTGAATACAGAGAAGAGAGTCGGCCCGAGAATTGAACCCTGTGGCACCCCCATAGAGACTGCCAGAGGTCCGGACAACAGGCCCTCCGATTTGGCATACTGAACTCTATTGGAGAAGTAGTTGGTGAACCAAGCGAGGCAATCATTTGAGAAACCAAGGCTGTTGAGTCTGCCAATGAGAATGTTGTGATTGACAGAGTCGAAAGCCTTAGCCAGGTCGATGAATACGGCTGCACAGTAATGTCTCTTATCAATGGTGGTTATGATATCGTTTAGGACCTTGAGCGTGGCTGAGGTGCACCCATGACCAGCTCTGGAACCAGATTGCATAGCAGAGAAGGTACGGTGGGATTCGAAATGGTCGGTAATCTGTTTGTGAACTTGGCTTTCAAAGACCTTAGAAAGGCAGGGTAGAATAGATATAGGTCTGTAGCAGTTTGGGTCTAGAGTGTCTCCCCCTTTGAAGAGGAGGATGACCGCGGCAGCTTTCCAATCTATGGGAATCTCAGACGATACGAAAGAGAGGTTGAACAGGCTAGTAATAGGGTTTGCAAAAATATCGTCAGATAATTTTAGAAAGAGAGGGTCCAGATTGTCTAGCCCAGCTGATTTGTAGAGGACCAGATTTTGCAGCTCTTTCAGAACATCAGCTATCTGGATTTTGGTTATTAACAACGTTTAATCTTTTGCCAGAGGGTGTAATGCAGTTTTCACTGTGCACTTGAGAATACTAGAAGTACAGTCTGTTATTCAATCTGTATGTTATCTTTCCTGTGTTCGCAGACAGGCCAAAGGTGGCCTTCTCTGCTGGTTTGACTGATTCAGGAACTGTTGGACCCTTTGCTGCTGAAACCACACTGGTATACACCAAAATCTTCTCAAACATTGGCAAGGCCTACAACCCAGCTACAGGTAGTCTACTTTCACTGATCTCTGGCCTGATTTCAAACCAACTCTTTGTCCCTTTTTGAATGCTCCTTGCAAATGTGATATGTATTTGTCGCTCTTTAGTCATGCGTGGTCATCCTTCCAAACCCTCCTTCATAGGCCTGGGCATCTGAGGCCAGTCGCTCTTATGGCCGTTAGGCTAGGAGGTTAAGTAGCCTGGTACTTACTGTAGCTACAAAGTTAACTTTTCTTGTTTAGCTATCAGGTGCCAATGGCATTCTGTTGATTTGTGTTGATTCCTCTTTACTCTCCACTGATACAGGTGTCTTCACAGCACCAGTGAGGGGACTCTACTACATTAGCTTCACTGCCATGAGTGTCCAGACCTCGTTTTACTTTTATGCATGCATGTATAAGAATGGACAGAAAATCCTGTATAGTCAGGGATATAATGCTGGCGGTTATGAGACACTGTCTAATGGAGTCAGTCTAGAGCTGGAGGAGGGAGACGTGGTGTACATGCGCATCCCTGCAAGCAACCGGCTCTATGATAACTCAAATAATCACAACATCTTCAGTGGCTTCCTGCTCTTCACAGTGTGAGAACATCATGGATGCTGTAATAGTCTCTAGTAAAGTGTATGTATGTCAGGGCCTGTTGGAACCAAAATGACTCCCGTATTAATAAATCCATCATTAAAAGCAGAACTTTGTATTATTTATGTTTTACAGTCTGTATGACATCCTGATGAATGTGTTAATGTGTTCAACATGACAGTAGCTCAGTGTTTCTGATTGGTGGGAAGAAGGTTTGGGATGGATGATTAGGTTATATTATATAGTCTGTCCACAACAAGGCCCAAATGTACCTATCATTAGCACCAAGTAAAACTCAAATTCTAATTTACGCTTTACCTCAATACCATACTCCTTATAGTTTTTTAACCTTTTAATTAGACCTTAAACCTGTTTATTTTCATCTGGGGGGGAAAAACAAGTACAACTCTGCCCCCTTAGAAGCCAAATGAAATCACCCATATAACTAAATCGTTTACCGGCAATGTTACTATCCATCTGGTAGTGTTGGTATCTGACTGACTGTGTATCAGTATGGATCCAAGGACATACAGTAGGGAGTTCTAGAGGGAAATAGTCTTCTTGGTAGTGGCCTAGAGTTAGATGAACTACAGCGCCCTCCGGTATCTGGACAGATATCAACTTATTTGTTGTTGCTTTACTATGAAGCATTTTCATTGGCTAAATAATCAAGGTCAAATAAAGCTAGGTCTTTGGACACCGATGCCTTGATTAGCTTTTATCACACCGCTTTTCAATATTTGTTTTACCTCCGTCTCCTCTTCAGCAATTTAATGCATGCATGTCTTCGCTATAATAATATAGAATATTACATTTAGCAGATGTTTTTATCCAAAGCAACTTACAATAGTGCATGGATACATTGTCTTATGGGTGGCCCCAGCGGGAACCAACCCACAATCGTGACATTGTAAGGGCCTTTGCTCTACCAGCTGAGACACAGAGGACCAACATAAGAAATAAAAGGTGACATTCTGTACTTTAGCCTAATTTAAATAAGTTTGGAGGGCACAGTAGATATATTCTCTGTACACTGCTCTGGGTTTGGCTCTGTGTCCATGCCCCTTCAGGTCCTATCATCTTAGCACCCTCTCTGTTATCTGGACCAATGTTTTCAACCTGAAATCTGATGACCTTGGCGACTGGCAAATGACAGACAATAACAACAAGCAGTCTCGTAGCCTCATTGATCGAAATGACCTGCTTTCAAAAATGATTTTGGATAGGGGGTGGTATTTTAACGTCCAGATGAAAAGCCTGCCCAAAGTTAACTGCCTGCTACTCAGGCCCAGAGGTTAGGATATGCATATAATTGGTAGATTTGGATAGAAAACACTCTAAAGTTTCTAAAACTGTTCAAATAATGTCTGTGAGTATAACAGAACTGAAATGGCAGGCGAAACCCAGAGGACAAACCATCAAACAAAAGAATATTCAGCATACCACTGATTTCAATGCCTGGCACTTTTATAATAGGGTGAAATCGTCCCCGATTGCAGTTCCTAGGGCTTCCACTAGATGTCAACAGTCTTTAGAAAGAGTTTCAGGCTGGTTTTTGGAAAAATGAGGGAGAAGTTGTAGTTTTTCTAAGTGGCTCCCATTTTCAGTAAAGACTATAACAATTCTCCATATTAAATTGTATTGTTTATTTGCGTATTAGGGTACCGTTTTGAAATCTGACACCTTGGTTGGATTAACAACAAGTTAAGCTTTATTTTGATGTATTGCACTTGTGATTTCATGAACGTTTAATATTTATAGTAATTTCATTTGAATTTGGCGCTCTGCCATTTCACCGGATGTTAGCCAAAGAAGTTTTAAGGTAACACCTTCTCAATTGTCTTGTATTTTACCAGTCTTTGGTTTTATTGTCTAGACTTCACCTTTGAGAACACGTGCAGCTTGTGTCCCATGTTGTGGTTCACTACGATGTGTGTTCTCTGTGTATAAGGAAGGGAACTGAGCTCTGTAGACGATATCATATCTGAAGAAGCATTGTTTCAGAATGAGGGGTGCTGTAGCTCTGCTTGTGTTGCTGTTCTGTCTGTCTGGAACATGGCCTCAGGAGGAGAGAGGAGGGTGTTCTGTCTGTCTGGGACATGGCCTCAGGAGGAGGGTGTTCTGTCTGTCTGGAACATGGACTCAGGAGGAGGGTGTTCTGTCTGTCTGGGACATGGACTCAGGAGGAGAGAGGAGGGTGTTCTGTTTGTCTGGGACATGGACTCAGGAGGAGAGAGGAGGGTGTTCTGTTTGTCTGGGACATGGACTCAGGAGGAGAGTGTTCTGTCTGTCTGGAACATGGACTCAGGAGGAGAGTGTTCTGTCTGTCTGGGACATGGACTCAGGAGGAGAGAGGAGGGTGTTCTGTCTGTCTGGGACATGGCCTCAGGAGGAGAGAGGAGGGTGTTCTGTCTGTCTGGGACATGGACTCAGGAGGAGAGAGGAGGGTGTTCTGTCTGTCTGGAACATGGACTCAGGAGGAGAGAGGAGGGTGTTCTGTCTGTCTGGAACATGGCCTCAGGAGGAGAGTGGAGGGTGTTCTGTCTGTCTGGGACATGGACTCAGGAGGAGAGAGGAGGGTGTTCTGTCTGTCTGGAACATGGACTCAGGAGGAGAGAGGAGGGTGTTCTGTCTGTCTGGGACATGGACTCAGGAGGAGAGAGGAGGGTGTTCTGTCTGTCTGGAACATGGACTCAGGAGGAGAGAGGAAGGTGTTCTGTCTGTCTGGAACATGGACTCAGGAGGAGGGTGTTCTGTCTGTCTGGGACATGGACTCAGGAAGAGGATGTTCTGTCTGTCTGGGACATGGACTCAGGAGGAGGGTGTTCTGTCTGTCTGGAATATGGACTCAGGAGGAGGGTGTTCTGTCTGTCTGGGACATGGACTCAGGAGGAGAGAGGAGGGTGTTCTGTTTGTCTGGGACATGGACTCAGGAGGAGAGAGGAGGGTGTTCTGTTTGTCTGGGACATGGACTCAGGAGGAGAGTGTTCTGTCTGTCTGGAACATGGACTCAGGAGGAGAGTGTTCTGTCTGTCTGGGACATGGACTCAGGAGGAGAGAGGAGGGTGTTCTGTCTGTCTGGGACATGGACTCAGGAGGAGAGAGGAGGGTGTTCTGTCTGTCTGGAACATGGCCTCAGGAGGAGAGTGGAGGGTGTTCTGTCTGTCTGGGACATGGACTCAGGAGGAGAGAGGAGGGTGTTCTGTCTGTCTGGAACATGGACTCAGGAGGAGAGAGGAGGGTGTTCTGTCTGTCTGGGACATGGACTCAGGAGGAGAGAGGAGGGTGTTCTGTCTGTCTGGAACATGGACTCAGGAGGAGAGAGGAGGGTGTTCTGTCTGTCTGGGACATGGACTCAGGAGGAGGGTGTTCTGTCTGTCTGGAACATGGACTCAGGAGGAGAGAGGAAGGTGTTCTGTCTGTCTGGGACATGGCCTCAGGAGGAGGGTGGAGGGTGTTCTGTCTGTCTGGGACATGGACTCAGGAGGAGAGAGGAGGGTGTTCTGTCTGTCTGGGACATGGACTCAGGAGGAGAGAGGAGGGTGTTCTGTCTGTCTGGGACATGGACTCAGGAGGAGAGAGGAGGGTGTTCTGGTGTTCTGTCTGTCTGGAACATGGACTCAGGAGGAGAGAGGAGGGTGTTCTGTTTGTCTGGGACATGGACTCAGGAGGAGGATGTTCTGTTTGTCTGGGACATGGACTCAGGAGGAGGATGTTCTGTCTGTCTGGGACATGGACTCAGGAGGAGAGAGGAGGGTGTTCTGTTTGTCTGGGACATGGACTCAGGAGGAGAGAGGAGGGTGTTCTGTTTGTCTGGGACATGGACTCAGGGGAGGATGTTCTGTCTGTCTGGGACATGGACTCAGGAGGAGGGTGTTCTGTCTGTCTGGGACATGGACTCAGGAGGAGGGTGTTCTGTCTGTCTGGAACATGGACTCAGGAGGAGAGTGGAGGGTGTGTTCTGTTTGTCTGGGACATGGACTCAGGACTCAGGAGATGGAGGATGTTCTGTCTGTCTGTCTGGGACATGGACTCAGGAGGAGAGAGGGAGGGTGTTCTGTCTTGTCTGGAACATGGACTCAGGAGGAGAGAGGAGGGTGTTCTGTTTGTCTGGGACATGGACTCAGGAGGAGGATGTTCTGTCTGTCTGGGACATGGACTCAGGAGGAGAGAGGAGGGTGTTCTGTCTGTCTGGAACATGGACTCAGGAGGAGAGAGGAGGGTGTTCTGTCTGTCTGGGACATGGACTCAGGAGGAGAGAGGAGGGTGTTCTGTCTGTCTGGAACATGGACTCAGGAGGAGAGAGGAGGGTGTTCTGTCTGTCTGGGACATGGACTCAGGAGGAGGGTGTTCTGTCTGTCTGGAACATGGACTCAGGAGGAGGGTGTTCTGTCTGTCTGGGACATGGACTCAGGAGGAGAGAGGAGGGTGTTCTGTCTGTCTGGAACATGGACTCAGGAGGAGAGAGGAGGGTGTTCTGTCTGTCTGGAACATGGCCTCAGGAGGAGAGTGGAGGGTGTTCTGTCTGTCTGGGACATGGACTCAGGAGGAGAGAGGAGGGTGTTCTGTCTGTCTGGAACATGGACTCAGGAGGAGGGGAGGGTGTTCTGTCTGTCTGGAACATGGACTCAGGAGGAGGGTGTTCTGTCTGTCTGGGACATGGACTCAGGAGGAGAGAGGAGGGTGTTCTGTCTGTCTGGAACATGGACTCAGGAGGAGAGAGGAGGGTGTTCTGTCTGTCTGGGACATGGACTCAGGAGGAGGGTGTTCTGTCTGTCTGGAACATGGACTCAGGAGGAGAGAGGAAGGTGTTCTGTCTGTCTGGGACATGGACTCAGGAGGAGGGTGTTCTGTCTGTCTGGAACATGGACTCAGGAGGAGGGTGTTCTGTCTGTCTGGGACATGGACTCAGGAGGAGAGGAGGAGGGTGTTCTGTCTGTCTGGGACATGGACTCAGGAGGAGAGAGGAGGGTGTTCTGTCTGTCTGGGACATGGACTCAGGAGGAGAGAGGAGGGTGTTCTGTCTGTCTGGAACATGGACTCAGGAGGAGGGTGTTCTGTCTGTCTGGAACATGGACTCGGGAGGAGAGAGGAGGGTGTTCTGTCTGTCTGGAACATGGACTCAGGAGGAGGATCTTCTGTCTGTCTGGGACATGGACTCAGGAGGAGGATGTTCTGTCTGTCTGGGACATGGACTCAGGAGGAGAGAGGAGGGTGTTCTGTCTGTCTGGAACATGGACTCAGGAGGAGAGAGGAGGGTGTTCTGTTTGTCTGGGACATGGACTCAGGAGGAGGATGTTCTGTTTGTCTGGGACATGGACTCAGGAGGAGGATGTTCTGTCTGTCTGGGACATGGACTCAGGAGGAGAGAGGAGGGTGTTCTGTTTGTCTGGGACATGGACTCAGGAGGAGAGAGGAGGGTGTTCTGTTTGTCTGGGACATGGACTCAGGAGGAGGATGTTCTGTCTGTCTGGGACATGGACTCAGGAGGAGGGTGTTCTGTCTGTCTGGGACATGGACTCAGGAGGAGGGTGTTCTGTCTGTCTGGAACATGGACTCAGGAGGAGAGTGGAGGGTGTTCTGTTTGTCTGGGACATGGACTCAGGAGGAGGATGTTCTGTCTGTCTGGGACATGGACTCAGGAGGAGAGAGGAGGGTGTTCTGTTTGTCTGGAACATGGACTCAGGAGGAGAGAGGAGGGTGTTCTGTTTGTCTGGGACATGGACTCAGGAGGAGGATGTTCTGTCTGTCTGGGACATGGACTCAGGAGGAGAGAGGAGGGTGTTCTGTCTGTCTGGAACATGGACTCAGGAGGAGAGAGGAGGGTGTTCTGTTTGTCTGGGACATGGACTCAGGAGGAGGGTGTTCTGTCTGTCTGGGACATGGACTCAGAAGGAGGATGTTCTGTCTGTCTGGGACATGGACTCAGGAGGAGAGAGGAGGGTGTTCTGTCTGTCTGGGACATGGACTCAGGAGGAGGGTGTTCTGTCTGTCTGGAACATGGACTCAGGAGGAGGATGTTCTGTCTGTCTGGGACATGGACTCAGGAGGAGAGAGGAGGGTGTTCTGTCTGTCTGGGACATGGACTCAGGAGGAGAGTGGAGGGTGTTCTGTCTGTCTGGAACATGGACTCAGGAGGAGAGTGTTCTGTCTGTCTGGGACATGGACTCAGGAGGAGAGTGTTCTGTCTGTCTGGGACATGGACTCAGGAGGAGAGTGTTCTGTCTGTCTGGGACATGGACTCAGGAGGAGGGTGTTCTGTCTGTCTGGGACATGGACTCAGGAGGAGGGTGTTCTGTCTGTCTGGGACATGGACTCAGGAGGAGGGTGTTCTGTCTGTCTGGGACATGGACTCAGGAGGAGAGAGGAGGGTGTTCTGTCTGTCTGGAACATGGACTCAGGAGTAGAGAGGAGGGTGTTCTGTCTGTCTGTCTGTCTGGGACTGTTGTTCTGTCTGTCTGGGACATGGACTCGGGAGGAGAGAGGAGAGGTCAGAGAGAAAGACATCACTCAACGGACAGGGGAACAGAATATGGTAAGTGAATTTCAGATAAAGAACTAAAGCTACAGGCATGACAGGCGAACGCACGACCAAACCACCTGATGTCAGGGCTGAGCTGAGAGACATGGTCGTTGAACAGAGAGTGGAGCTGTGGAATATGGGGGCCAGACTGTAAGCCAGTGACACAGGTAGTGTAGAACACAGGTAGTGTAGAAAAGCTTATTCTTGAATTAGTGGGAGAATCAATATGATTAATAAAGTTGAATTGGATTGACTGCCAGTGAGAGTGAAAATGCAAATATGATCGTGTGTATCAGTTCACGTTCTACAGTGGGTTGGTCATGTAATGTGTCTCTCAGTTTTAACTGTGAGGTAAGCAGTGTTTCTGCTGATATCATTCTAGCATTGGCAGCAAGACTGAGTGAGAGGAAGGTGGAGGAGCAAAATACCAAGAATACTGGTAATGTACTGTATTTAATATGACAGAACATGCCTTTATAGAAAGCAATGAAATACATGTTGAGTACAAATGTGAAGGAAGATGCCGTCTGCAGATTTGAGTCTAAATGAAAATCTGTCATTTCTTTGGCCACCAGAAATGTAAATAGTGTATATTGTTCCTCATTGTATCATAGAATGAAAATGAAGGGCAAGGAGGAGGAGGTAAAGACAGGTGAAACATTGTCTGAAAACTTCACTTGTTCCCGTGTTGTTCAATTATGAATTTCTCTACACTTTCAAAAAACACCTCATTAGAAACTAAGTAGGTTTAATAAGTAAAGATATTTTCTAAATTGGAATTTCTGCGTATTTTCAGTGAATTGCCCTAAGTAAGTATACTTTCTCTCCTGTATTCACAGACGGACCGAAGGTGGCCTTCTATGCGGCTTTGACTGATTCAGGAGCAGTAGGACCCTTCAGCTCTGAAACCAATCTGATCTACATCAAAGTCTTCACCAATATAGGCAATGCCGTACCGCCAACATACAGGTAGCCTACTTTTACTAAACATACTGCCCAATATCAAACCGACCCCTGGCCTCAACCACTAGGCCCTTTATAGAGGCTTTGACATTAGACTGTTGATCAATATGGACTGCATCCATATCGATTGTGCTATTTTACCTTGTTTGCATTAGGGCCACTTCCCTCCATTAAGCTCAACTGCAGCTTTGACTGACATTTTCCTCTTCTTAGCTCATCCCCATTAGCTACAACCAAACGTCTTGTGGCCACAATTTAAAAGGTTGTTCCCTCTCTTCTTGTGCTTCAGGTGCCTACACAGCACCGGGGAGCACTGGCCTCTGTTCATCACAATAACTTTTTTTAAATTACCTTTTTTCCAGTCGGATAATCACTCCAAACAGCCTACCCGACCGCTCTGAGGCGTCCGCATGGTCCTAAAGCACACGGTTTTCTCGTTTAGTCTCACACTCAAATTATGAAACTTGGGGGCGGGAATGCAATTTCAGACTGCCCCCCCGTCCCCCCCGTCCCCAGTGAAAGTTGCACCCCTGGATGCAATAGTTGAAGCGGTTTGGGTAACAAACACATGATTTTATAGTACTGTTGTTTCTAGTGGTTTTACCAGTTTTGAGCCTATTCCAGATGTAGAAACCAGATTTAAAACCTCTTAAGTCAAGGTAGGGCTAGACATTATGTACATGTGTCTGTGCGTGTATGTGTACCTGCCTGCTTGTGAGCTGAGACCCAGAGAGAGGGGAAGCGGTATCAGATAGCCAATATGTTTTCCTTGACTGGCTACCGTACACCTGAACAATACACAGCCTGTTATGGTGGCTAGGCTACATCTTTAATCTCAGCCCAGGCAGAGCGGGGGACAGGGAGTATCCACTCTCCTTGGCAAGGCCTCCCACCAGACTTCCACACAGAGACACTCTGTCTGTGTCACTCTTTTAATTAGAGAGATTGCTGGGATATGCCAGGTGTACTGGAGAGGGTATGCCAAGCCAAGTAGTCAGTCTGCCTCCCCTTCTCTCCTCTACCACTCTACCTTTCCTCCCCTCTCTCTCTTTTCCCCCACCCTCTCCATCAACTTCCATTCCTTCCTCTACCTCTTTCTACCCTCTCTCTCTCTTTCTCTACCTCTCTCCACCCTCTCTCTCCCCTCCTCCTCCTCTCTCTACCCTCTCTCTCCCGTCCTCTACCACATTTTTCTACCCTCTCTCTCCCCTCTACCTCTCTCTACCCTCTCTCTCCCCTCCTCTACCTCGCTCTACCCTCTCGATCCCCTCCTCTACCTCTCTCTACCCTCTCGCTCCCCTCCTCTACCTCTCTCTACCCTCTCTCTCCCCTCCTCTACCTCTCTCTACCCTCTCTCTCCCCTCCTCTACCTCTCTCTACCCTCTCTCTCTGTCACCTCCCCTCCTCTACCTCTCTCTACCCTGTCTCTCTCTCTTTCTCTTCCTCTCCCCTCCCCTTGCATTTCTCCTCTCCTTTCCCTCTCTTTCCCCATCTCCTTCCATCTCTCTCTCTCTCCCCTCCTCTCGCTTTCTAAAGCTAAGGGGATAATTGAAAGAGAAACATTAGACAGCTATCAGGAGATTATCTTCCAGGGGTTAGAATATTTGGAATGGAGGAGAATAATGAAATGTTTTCTTCTTACCTGGCACCCCCCCACCCCTCCCCCTCCCCCTTCCCCCATCCATCTCTCCGCTTGAGGGTTCCCAAGAACAAGGGTATAAGAGGGGGTCGATGTGAAAGCATTTTTTCCTGATAAAACCTCAGGTTACTGGTTTCTCCACTGTAGCGTTCCGTTGGAGTGTGTCTCGTGTGTGAGAGGAGATTTCGTCTTCACAGAGTGTGTTTGAGAGGGAGAAGATTTCTCTGATTTTGTCAGTCGACATGGATCGTCTGGACAGAAGGCTGGCAGTGACTCTTCTCCTCTTCTCATTCATCTCTTTCTCCACTCAGGAAACGTCCGGTAAGTCTGGGAGTCTTTAGGTCAGATGTATTCTGTGTTTTCACCTTGGTTCTGATGAACCTCATCATCATGTGAAGTCTCCTGGAGCATTTCTGTTGCATTTGCAACTGGTGCGAAGGTACAATGCTTGCACCTGTTTTCCTCCAGTGAGAATACAGTTGAACACAGTTCAACATTCCTTGTCTTTCCCAGTCTCCTGGTGTGTGGTGTCGGAGGCAGAGGAGTGTCTGGATCTGGCTGGGAGTGCTACAGCCCGGGAATATCAGAGGAACGCTGCTGTGTGTCCGTGGCCAGAGTCCCACAGACTGCATGGAGAAGATCAAGGTGTGTGGCAAAACAGCCTTATGGCTTCAGAAATCCATGGAATTACAAAATAATTTGCGGGAAATCTGGGAACCCTACAACCGGGATTTCTGGAAAGTTACCAGAATTGTGCAACCTTAAACGACCTGTAGAGAAAGTGTAGTCGAATTGTGCAACACCCATCCGTAGCACGCGCTCCAGCAGGTGTATCTCATTGATCATCCCTAAAGCCAACACCTCATTCGGCCGCCTTTCGTTCCAGTTCTCTGCTGCCTGTGACTGGAACGAATTGCAAAAATCGCTGAAGTTGGAGACTTTTATCTCCCTCACCAACTTCAAACATCTGCTATCTGAGCAGCTAACCGATCGCTGCAGCTGTACATAATATATTGGTAAATAGCACACCCATTTTCACCTACCTCATCCCCACAGTTTTTATTTATTTACTTTTCTGCTCTTTTGCACACCAATATCTCTACCTGTACATGATCATCTAATCATTTATCACTCCAGTGTTAATCTGCAATATTGTAATTATTCGCCTACCTCTTCATGCCTTTTGCACACATTGTATATAGACTCCCCTTTTTTCTCTGTGTTACTGACTTGTTAATTGTTTACTCCATGTGTAACTCTGTGTTGTCTGTTCACACTGCTATGCTTTATCTTGGCCAGGTCGCAGTTGCAAATGAGAACCTGTTCTCAACTAGCCAACCTGGTTAAATAAAGGTGAAATCAAATTTTAAAAAATTAAAAAATGACCTATGTCTGTTCAGAATGGTACAGCAGATGCAGCAGCCATGTTTCCTGATGACATCTACACAGCCGGCTGGTGCTTTGGACTACAACTGGCTGCTGGAGAGTCTTACAACGGACTGGGTGAGTGAGGAGGAGGGGGGGAGACGGGGAGAAGGAAACCGTGTGTAAACGTTGAACCTGTCTCTACCTTATCCTGTCTGCTCTCTCAGATGGTATCAGCTACTATGTTGTAGCTCTGGCTCGTCGCTCCTCCAGTGACCTGTCCCTGTTGGAGATGCATGAACGCAGGTGAGACCAGATAGACGGATTGATTGATTGTTTGTTAGATTTTGATTTGATTTGATTAGGATCCAAGGCAGTGGCTGCTCGTCCTGAGGTCCAAACAAATAAATAAAATACATAGTATACATAACACTATAATACAATATATAATACAATATATAATACAATATATAATACAATATATAATACAATATATAATACAATATATAATACAATACATACTACAATATATAATACAATATACAATACAATATAAAATACTTAATACAACACATTATGCAACACGTTATACAAGACTTAATACAATACGTAGTATATAAAAATGTCTGTCTCTTCACAGTCCCCGTTGTGCCGTAAGGTGTTCTTTTATCTGTTTTTTTATCTGGTTTTATTGCCAGCTTGAGTTACCTGGGGTGGCAGAGAGTTCCATGTAGTCATGGCTCTATTTAATACTGTGTGTTTACCAGCCTCTGTTCTGGACCTGGGGACTGCGAAGAGACCTCTGGTTGCATGTCTTGTGTTGTACCGATGAGTCTCCGAACTCTGTGACAGCGTTTGGTACCTTCAACACATCAATACCTCTCACAACGACCAATAGTGATGCAGCCAATCTCTCCTCAACGTTGAGCCAGGAGAGATTGACATGCATGTTATTGACATTCACCCTCCATGTACATCTAAGTGCAATACGTGCTGCTCTGTTGTGGACAAACTGCAATTTACTTATATCCTTCTTTGCCGTAAATGACCACACAACTGGGCAGTAGACCTGACCTGTCTGGTCGACTGAGGTGTCAAGAAGGCAGAGCAACGCCCTATCACGGACAGACCTCTTCCCATTTTAGCAACCATCGAGTCGATATGTTTTGACCATGACAGCTTGCTATATAGGGTTACACCCAGCAGTTTAATCTCCTCAACTTTCTCAATCACCACATTATTCAATAATAGATCGAGATGAGATTTAGGGTTGAGTTAGTGATTTATCCCAAAAACAATGTTTTTAGTTTTTGATACTTAGCATCAGCCTATTGCTAGTTACCCATTCTAAAACGGACAGGAGCTCTATACTAAGGGTGTCAGTTATTTATTCTACTGTTGTAGCTGATGTGTTTTCGGTTGAGTCGTCAGCGTACATAGACACACAGGCTTTATTCAAGGCCAGTGGAAGGTCATTAGTAAAAACTGCCCTGCGGTATATCACACTCAATTTAATTTGCATCTTTCATTAAAGAAAACCCTCTTTGTTCTATTAGATCATTCTGAATCCATCCGTTTTTATCAGTAATAGGTCATGATCAATGATATCAAAAACCTGCACTGAAATCTAACAAAACAGCTCCCACAATCTTCTTATTATCAAATTATTTCAGCCAATCGTCAGTCATTTGTGTCAGTGCCGAGCATGTTGAGTGCCCTTCCCGATCGTCATGCTGAAAGTACACTACCGTTCAAACGTTTGGGGTCACTAGGAAATGTCCTTGTTTTTGAAAGAAAAGCACATTTTTTTGTCCTTTAAAATAACATCAAATTGATCAGAAATACAGTGTAAATACAGTGTTGTTCATTTGTTTTCTGTAAAAAAACATTGTATTTGGTCAAACACGATCATTTCATAAAGTTTGCTAAGCACCGGTAACAGGCTCATTGGTCGGCTGTTTGAACCATTAAAGGGTGGATTGCTATTCTTGGATAGTGGAATGACCCTTTCCTTCCTCCAGGCCTGAGGGCACATACTGTCTTCTAAGGTTTAAACTGAAGCTGTGGCAAAGAGGAATCCAGCTTCAGCAATTTACCATCCAGGTTGTCGGTACCAGGTGGCTTGTTCTTATAGACAGCGGGAAAAAACCTTGCCTCTTCCACAACAACTTTGCGATTTGAATGATTGACTCATTGATTGATTGATTGGATATCGTAGCTCCTGTCACCCAGGGATCCGTACCACGGTGGGCTGGACTGTTCCTATTGGCTTCCTGGTCAACACCTCACAGATCAGTGTCGATGAACAATGCAACTTTCCTAAAGGTGAGACCTGTGTGTGTGTGGGGGGGGGTGTGTGTGTGTTGTGTGGCCCAGACTCTTTGTGTGTATTGTTGGTGTCACTGTGTGTCCCTCCAGCGGCGGGGGACTTCTTTGGCTACAGCTGTGTACCAGGAGTAAAGGACAGAGAACACGACCCCAGAGGAAGCAACCCTAAGAACCCGTGTGAAGCCTGCATAGGAGATGACAATGAGAGACATATATGTGTTAACAATCACCGAGAGAGACACTATGGAGAGGCTGGGGCACTGAGGTGGGGAGGAGAGGAGGAGAGGCTGGGGCACTGAGGTGGGGAGGAGAGGAGGAGAGGCTGGGGCACTGAGGTGGGGAGGAGAGGAGGAGAGGCTAGGGCACTGAGGTGGGGAGGAGAGGAGGAGAGGCTAGGGCACTGAGGTAGGGAGGAGAGGAGGAGAGGCTGGGGCACTGAGGTGGGGAGGAGAGGAGGAGAGGCTAGGGCACTGAAGTAGGGGGGAGAGGAGGAGAGGCTGGGACACTGAGGTAGGGAGGAGAGGAGGAGAGGCTGGGGCACTGGGAGGTAGGGCACTGAGGTGGGGAGGAGGAGAGGAGGAGGGAGGCTGGGGCACTGAGGTGGGGAGGAGAGGAGGAGAGGCTGGGGCACTGAGGTGGGGAGGAGAGGAGGAGAGGCTGGGACACTGAGGTAGGGAGGAGAGGAGGAGAGGCTGGGGCACTGAGGTAGGGGGAGAGGAGGAGAGGCTGGGACACTGAGGTGGGGAGGAGAGGAGGAGAGGCTGGGGCACTGAGGTAGGGGGAGAGGAGGAGAGGCTAGGGCACTGAGGTAAGGAGGAGAGGAGGAGAGGCTGGGGCACTGAGGTAGGGGGAGAGGAGGAGAGGCTAGGGCACTGAGGTAGAGAGGAGAGGAGGAGAGGCTGGGGCACTGAGGTAGGGGAGAGGAGGAGAGGCTAGGGCACTGAGGTAAGGAGGAGAGGCTGGGACACTGAGGTAGGGAGGAGAGGAGGAGAGGCTGGGGCACTGAGGTAGGGAGGAGAGGAGGAGAGGCTGGGGCACTGAGGTGGGGAGGAGAGGAGGAGAGGCTGGGACACTGAGGTGGGGAGGAGAGGAGGAGAGACTGGGGCACTGAGGTAGGGAGGAGAGGAAGAGAGACTGGGGCACTGAGGTCGGGAGGAGGAGGAGAGAGGCTGGGGCACTGAGGTAGGGGGAGAGGAGGAGAGGCTAGGGCACTGAGGTAGGGAGGAGAGGAGGAGAGGATGGGGCACTGAGGTAGGGAGGAGAGGAGGAGAGGCTGGGACACTGAGGTCGGGAGGAGAGGAGGAGAGGCTGGGGCACTGAGGTAGGGGGAGAGGAGGAGAGGCTAGGGCACTGAGGTAGGGAGGAGAGGAGGAGAGGATGGGGCACTGAGGTAGGGGGAGAGGAGGAGAGGCTGGGGCACTGAGGTAAGGAGGAGAGGCTGGGGCACTGAGGTAGGGGGAGAGGAGGAGAGGCTGGGACACTGAGGTAGGGAGGAGATGAGGAGAGGCTGGGGCACTGAGGTAGGGAGGAGATGAGGAGAGGCTGGGGCACTGAGGTAGGGGAGAGGAGGAGAGGCTGGGACACTGAGGTAGGGAGGAGATGAGGAGAGGCTGGGGCACTGAGGTATGGAGGAGAGAGGGAGAGGCTGGGGCACTGAGGTAGGGAGGAGAGGCTGGGGCACTAAGGTAGGGAGGAGAGGAGGAGAGTCTGGGGCACTGAGGTAGGGAGGAGAGGAGGAGAGACTGGGGCACTGAGGTAGGGAGGAGAGGAGGAGAGACTGGGGCACTGAGGTAGGGAGGAGAGGAGGAGAGACTGGGGCACTGAGGTAGGGAGGAGAGGAGGAGAGACTGGGGCACTGAGGTAGGGAGGAGAGGAGGAGAGTCTGGGGCACTGAGGTAGGGATGAGAGGCTGGGGCACTGAGGTGGGGAGGAGAGGCTGGGGCACTGAGGTAGGGAGGAGAGGCTGGGGCACTGAGGTAGGGAGGAGAGGCTGGGGCACTGAGGTAAGGAGGAGAGGCTGGGGCACTGAGGTAGGGAGGAGAGGAGGAGAGGCTGGGGCACTGAGGTAGGGAGGAGAGGAGAGATCAAGGAGGAGAGGCTGGGGCACTGAGGTAGGGAGGAGAGGAAAGAGGGAGGATCTATTTCTCCTTCTTGAAAGTTTCTCAAATCAGTCCATGGGGGCCCCTAACCATCCCACATATTTGATATATTCCCACACCAGTCTACAAATGTAACTAGTCAACGAATCACCAAGCCCTTGATTAGTTGAATCAGGTAGAATTGCTGTGGATCCCAGAGGACTGGTTTGAGAAACAGTGTCTTATTTAACTAGCTGTGTTTGACTTGAGTCTTTCTTCCAGGTGTGTGGCTGAGAATTTGGGCGATGTGGCATTTGTCAAACACACCACCATTTCTGACAACATGGATGGTGAGAATCTGATCTAAATCTAACCAAACACCAACATTCAGAATGTCTCCCCTCTAAACAAACTTCAGCATTTCTCGCTCGAGACACTAAGTGTCAGTATTTCATAGTTTTTCTGATCAGCCTCCTCCACATCACTTCACCAATTCTTCTACTCTACCCTAGGCAACAATATGGAATCATGGGCCATGGACCTGGAACTGGAGGACCTGAAGCTGCTGTGCCCGGATGGCAGCGAGGCCGGGCCGTTTGACCATGAGACGTGTCACCTGGCTGTGGTACCAGCTAAAGCTGTGGTGGTACGCCTCGAGGACAAGTGTAGAGTCTGGAAATACCTGGAACGCCTACAGGTGTGTGTGTGCGCTTGTCTAAGTATGTATGTGTGTGTACTTTTTTTTGACATCTCAACCCCTCTCTTCTCTCTCTATAGAATGTGTTTGGGAACACCACCATGTTCAGCTCAGTGGGCTACACCCAATCAGATCTCCTGTTTTCTGACTCCACCCATCACCTGCTCAGGGTTGTGGGTAGTTACACTTCCTGGTTGGGTCCAACATACACCACGGTCCTGCAGGCCTTCGAGTGTGAAAGTAAGAGAGTGGAGAGAGAGTGGAGAGAGAGTGGAGAGAGAGTGGAGAGAGAGTGGAGAGAGAGAAAGAGACACAGTGTGGTTTCATTCTTTCATGTCTTGTGTTTCTTCCCACAGGTTTGTGCTGATCCTTCTAGAAAGAAATCAACCAGCATCCTCTCCATTTCTCCCCTCACTATCATGCCCCCCTCCCTCCTTCCCTACATGCCCCCCTCCCTCCCTCCCTACATGCCCCCTCCCTCCCTACATGCCCCCTCCCTCCCTACATGCCCCCTCCCTCCCTCCATGCCCCCTCCCTCCCTCCCTCCCTACATGCCCCCTCCCTCCTTCCCTACATGCCCCTCCCTCCTTCCCTCCATGCCCCCTCCCTCCCTCCCTCCCTCCCTACATGCCCCCCCCTCCCTCCCTACATCCTGCCTACATGCCCCCTCCCTCCCTCCCTACATCCTGCCTACATGACCCCCTCCCTCCCTCCCTACATCCTGCCTACATGCCCCCTCCCTCCCTCCCTCCATCCCTACATCCTCCCCTCGCCTCCTTCCCTCCCTACATAGATATCCGGAGTGTTTATTTCCTCCCACACAGTTCCAGTAGTCACTTTTCCTCCTATAAAAAATATCAATGTCATTAACTCAGTGTGTGTGTGTGTGTGTGTGTGTGTGTGTGTGTGTGTGTGTGTGTGTGTGTGTGTGTGTGTGTGTGTGTGTGTGTGTGTGTGTGTGTGTGTGTGTGTGTGTGTGTGTGTGTGTGTGTACCCTTGGTTCACTGCGTTCCCACGGTTGGTATAGCAAACCACCATGCTAGTCACTCTACACCTGACAGAGAGGGGATTACAGCTGTAAGTCACCACCAGACATCTAAGGTCAGGTTCATGTTTTTAACCATAATGGTTCATGTTCCATTTTGGCAAGGTAAGCTGATCCTAGATCTGTGCTAAAATAGGAACTTCTACCCAGAGCAGTAATCCATGATACTCTATACACAGCAATTCAAACAAATGCTGACTGCGTTAGACCATGTCTCCAGAGTGATTTGATTGACCTGGAAGGTGATGAAATATTGGAGATGTGATAAGATGTTTGAAGCCACTGAAATTATGTTTGTACTGTAAATCATTGAATGAACAGGAATTTCTTCATTTCTTCTGGAGAATGTTCTCTCTATCAAAACAATTCCTTATGACCTCTATATTTTGTTAATGTTGTACCCGTAGAGTAACTCACTCTACGGAGGTATATTGGTGCTGTGACACTACAGTATTTTCTGTCTGTCTTCAGGATATAAATTGTTCTAAAGAGACCTGTGTGTAAATACTCTTCACCTGCTTGTATTTGTAGTTCTGCAACCTCTTTAAATATATTAAAGAAATGATGACAAAATGCTGTCAAAGGCGTCTTTGCTTTGGAAGAAGTGGATTCTAGGTGCCGTTATAGGGGGGTAACACACACACACACACACACACACACACACACACACACACACACACACACACACACACACACACACACACACACACACACACACACACACACACACACACACACACACACACACACACCTGGGCCTTTAGCCTACTTACACTGCTGATGGCTGATTTGACTTGAAGCTGTGGATGGTGCGATTGAAAGAAAGGAGAGGACAAGGATGGAGGGATGGAGGACAGAGTAGTGACAGGTGATCCATCAGGTATTCAATTACCACCCATCCTTTACACTACTGATAACCCCCACGCCCACGCGCACACACACTAACACACACACACCACACACACCACACACAAACACACACACACACAGACACATGCTCGCTTGCACACACATATGCCCGCGCACACACACTGCGGTAAGTGGTTGGCTGTATCGAAGGGTCAGTTCTGCTTAGTCAAGGGAAGTGTGTACAGTGTTTGTGGATAATGAGTTTGGCACCGTGTTTCCATATGCTTTTAGTGCAGTAGACCCGAAAATCTCTCTCCCTCCTCCTTCCCACTGTTCCCTTTCTCATACCCGCTCCTCTCTCTCGCCCCCCACCCTTACCTTTCTCATACCCGCTCCTCTCTCTCGCCCCCCCACCCTTCCCTTTCTCATACCCGCTCCTCTCTCTCGCCCCCCACCCTGCCCTTTCTCATACCCGCTCCTCTCTCTCGCCCCCCCACCCTTCCCTTTCTCATACCCGCTCCTCTCTCTCGCCCCCCCACCCTTCCCTTTCTCATACCCGCTCCTCTCTCTCGCCCCCCCACCCTTCC
>NC_068457.1:17335659-17345659 GCF_023373465.1 Oncorhynchus keta | reverse complement strand
GAGAAGAGGGGTGAAGAGGAGAGGGGTGGGTAGACAGGGGGAGGAGAATAGGGGTGAAGAGGAGAGGGTGGGTAGACAGGGGGGAGGAGAAGAGGGGTGAAGAGGAGAGGGGTAGGTAGACAGGGAGGAGGAGAAGAGGGGTGAAGAGGAGAGGGGTGGGTAGACAGGGGGGAGGAGAAGTGGAGGGGGAGGAGAGGGGTGAGGAGGAGGAGGGGTGGCTAGGCAGGGGGAGGAGAAGAGGAAAGGGGTGAGGAGAAGTGGAGGGGGAGGAGAGGGGTGAAGAGGGGGAGGGGTGAAGGGGGAGTACACACGCATGGAGTGGGAGAGAGGGGAGGAGGGTGAGGAGGAGGGGTGAGGATGAGTGGTAAGGGGTGACAAGAATGGTTGAGTACACATACTGGGAGGGGGAGGTGGAGAAGGGGTGAGGAGACTCCCTGCGACTGAGTTTTTAGGTGTGAGGAAAACCAGAGAGATGTAGTGCGGAGAGCTGAGTGTGTGAGTATGTCTAGTTTAGTCAATATTCACAGGACAAACTATTATCACAGTGTCATTTTGGTTTCATTACCATAGTGAGTGAGTGAGTGAGTGAGTGAGTGAGTGAGTGAGTGAGTGAGTGAGTGAGTGAGTGAGTGAGTGAGTGAGTGAGTGAGTGAGTGAGTGAGTGAGTGAGTGAGTGAGCGAGTGAGTGAGCGAGTGAGCATGCGTGTGTGAGCGCCCGGTCACAGTGATTGCTGGGGGTTGGCAGGTTAATAAATCTGCAGCTTATTCATGGAGCTACTATAACCTTTACAGAGAGAGAGAGAGAGAGGAGGGAGGGATAAGGTGAAAGAGGGGTAGAGTGAGAGGAGGGGCCTTGTTGTGTCCGAGTGCTCATGCTTGTATGCTGGTTACGGTGTGTGTGGTGGACTGCTTTAGGCCTATAAACCTCTACTAGCCCCTCAGGACTCTCCCAGGCTGCTGGCTATAAATGTTTTAATATACCTGGTGGCTCTACGGCCAAGGTCACTGATAAAACACAGATGGGGGGAGAGAGGGGTGGAAAAAGATAGAAAGAAAGAGCAGGACAGAGTGTTATGTGTTATCATTTGAACCACTGAAACCTGCATGAATTCCTCTGAACAAAGGCGTTGTGTCAGTGTGTGTGCATGTGTGTCAAGGTTATTATTGTAAACGAAAACTGAAAGGAAAACCTGATCTGAAAAAAAGTATGAAGTAAAATTAAATAAAATAATTAACAAACCCATTTGAAAAACTAAAACTAAACTGAAAATATTATATTTGACTTCAAAACAAACTAAAGTCAAATAAAAAAAAACATAATGAATTATGTTCCGTTAGATTTTTTCTCTCGAAACTTTGGGCAAAAATCGTATGGGGGTTTCAAGCTTTTAGGGGGTTTACTGAATCAGCCAGCTAAATGCTTCGCTAATCTTGGTTAAATCTAAAGCCTTGCGTAATTGGTCAACTGCTCCATTAAGTTCTGTGTCCATACATATTAAGAGAAGCGATGAAGAGATGCTAGAACGAGGAGTGGAACTGGAACGAGGACCTCCACCATAACTGAACAGGGGAAACATTGGCTAGGTTGCTAACTTGATTCCTCTTGTACTGCTAAAGTTAAAAAGCATTGGATTAGTGTAAACATGGGCTGGATAGTTTCCACCATATTTTTGCACCTGTCGTTATTCCTTTTAAATCCAAGTCACATTGAGATTGACTTTGTAATTGAAACCTGACCTAACAAATAACCCGATTCATCACCTTATCTATTACTGCCTGCAGTGGCAAGAAATGATGTGACAAAAGATACTATACAACACAAATGTCTCCTAGCCTGCCACTGTCTAAATATTCAACTAGAGTAAAGTCATATAAAACAAAATACACATATTTTCACAAAGTTAAACTAAAACAACCTAGCAAATCATCACTGCCTCATCACCCCTTGTTTCACTGCCTCATCACCCCTTGTTTCACTGCCTCAGCACCCCTTGTTTCACTGCCTCAGCACCCCTTGTTTCACTGCCTCATCACCCCTTGTTTCACTGCCTCAGCACCCCTTGTTTCACTGCCTCAGCACCCCTTGTTTCACTGCCTCAGCACCCCTTGTTTCACTGCCTCATCACCCCTTGTTTCACTGCCTCATCACCCCTTGTTTCACTGCCTCATCACCCCTTGTTTCACTGCCTCATCACCCCTTGTTTCACTGCCTCAGCACCCCTTGTTTCACTGCCTCAGCACCCCTTGTTTCACTGCCTCAGCACCCCTTGTTTCACTGCCTCAGCACCCCTTGTTTCACTGCCTCATCACCCCTTGTTTCACTGCCTCATCACCCCTTGTTTCACTGCCTCAGCACCCCTTGTTTCACTGCCTCAGCACCCCTTGTTTCACTGCCTCATCACCCCTTGTTTCATTGCCTCATCACCCCTTGTTTCACTGAGTCATCACCCCTTGTTTCACTGCCTCATCACCCCTTGTTTCACTGCCTCATCACCCCTTGTTTCACTGCCTCATCACCCCTTGTTTCACTGCCTCATCACCCCTTGTTTCACTGCCTCATCACCCCTTGTTTCACTGCCTCATCACCCCTTGTTTCACTGCCTCAGCACCCCTTGTTTCACTGCCTCAGCACCCCTTGTTTCACTGCCTCAGCACCCCTTGTTTCACTGCCTCAGCACCCCTTGTTTCACTGCCTCATCACCCCTTGTTTCACTGCCTCAGCACCCCTTGTTTCACTGCCTCATCACCCCTTGTTTCACTGCCTCATCACCCCTTGTTTCACTGCCTCATCACCCCTTGTTTCACTGCCTCAGCACCCCTTGTTTCACTGCCTCAGCACCCTTTGTTTCACTGCCTCAGCACCCCTTGTTTCACTGCCTCAGCACCCCTTGTTTCACTGCCTCAGCACCCCTTGTTTCACTGCCTCATCACCCCTTGTTTCACTGCCTCAGCACCCCTTGTTTCACTGCCTCAGCACCCCTTGTTTCACTGCCTCAGCACCCCTTGTTTCACTGCCTCAGCACCCCTTGTTTCACTGCCTCAGCACCCCTTGTTTCACTGCCTCAGCACCCCTTGTTTCACTGCCTCATCACCCCTTGTTTCACTGCCTCATCACCCCTTGTTTCACTGCCTCATCACCCCTTGTTTCACTGCCTCATCACCCCTTGTTTCACTGCCTCATCACCCCTTGTTTCACTGCCTCATCACCCCTTGTTTCACTGCCTCATCACCCCTTGTTTCACTGCCTCATCACCCCTTGTTTCACTGCCTCATCACCCCTTGTTTCACTGCCTCAGCACCCCTTGTTTCACTGCCTCAGCACCCCTTGTTTCACTGCCTCATCACCCCTTGTTTCACTGCCTCATCACCCCACCCCTTGTTTCACTGCCTCATCACCCCTTGTTTCACTGCCTCATCACCCCTTGTTTCACTGCCTCATCACCCCTTGTTTCACTGCCTCAGCACCCCTTGTTTCACTGCCTCATCACCCCTTGTTTCACTGCCTCATCACCCCTTGTTTCACTGCCTCATCACCCCTTGTTTCACTGCCTCAGCACCCCTTGTTTCACTGCCTCATCACCCCTTGTTTCACTGCCTCATCACCCCTTGTTTCACTGCCTCAGCACCCCTTGTTTCACTGCCTCAGCACCCCTTGTTTCACTGCCTCATCACCCCTTGTTTCACTGCCTCATCACCCCTTGTTTCACTGCCTCATCACCCCTTGTTTCACTGCCTCATCACCCCTTGTTTCACTGCCTCAGCACCCCTTGTTTCACTGCCTCATCACCCCTTGTTTCACTGCCTCAGCACCCCTTGTTTCACTGCCTCAGCACCCCTTGTTTCACTGCCTCAGCACCCCTTGTTTCACTGCCTCATCACCCCTTGTTTCACTGCCTCATCACCCCTTGTTTCACTGCCTCATCACCCCTTGTTTCACTGCCTCATCACCCCTTGTTTCACTGCCTCATCACCCCTTGTTTCAATGCCTCATCACCCCTTGTTTCACTGCCTCAGCACCCCTTGTTTCACTGCCTCATCACCCCTTGTTTCACTGCCTCATCACCCCTTGTTTCACTGCCTCAGCACCCCTTGTTTCACTGCCTCATCACCCCTTGTTTCACTGCCTCATCACCCCTTGTTTCACTGCCTCAGCACCCCTTGTTTCACTGCCTCATCACCCCTTGTTTCACTGCCTCATCACCCCTTGTTTCACTGCCTCAGCACCCCTTGTTTCACTGCCTCAGCACCCCTTGTTTCACTGCCTCATCACCCCTTGTTTCACTGCCTCAGCACCCCTTGTTTCACTGCCTCAGCACCCCTTGTTTCACTGCCTCAGCACCCCTTGTTTCACTGCCTCATCACTGCCCTTGTTTCACTGCCTCAGCACCCCTTGTTTCACTGCCTCATCACCCCTTGTTTCACTGCCTCATCATCCCTTGTTTCACTGCCTCATCACCCCTTGTTTCACTGCCTCATCACCCCTTGTTTCACTGCCTCAGCACCCCTTGTTTCACTGCCTCAGCACCCCTTGTTTCACTGCCTCAGCACCCCTTGTTTCACTGCCTCATCACCCCTTGTTTCACTGCCTCATCATCCCTTGTTTCACTGCCTCATCACCCCTTGTTTCACTGCCTCAGCACCCCTTGTTTCACTGCCTCATCACCCCTTGTTTCACTGCCTCAGCACCCCTTGTTTCACTGCCTCATCACCCCTTGTTTCACTGCCTCATCATCCCTTGTTTCACTGCCTCATCACCCCTTGTTTCACTGCCTCAGCACCCCTTGTTTCACTGCCTCAGCACCCCTTGTTTCACTGCCTCAGCACCCCTTGTTTCACTGCCTCAGCACCCCTTGTTTCACTGCCTCAGCACCCCTTGTTTCACTGCCTCATCACCCCTTGTTTCACTGCCTCATCATCCCTTGTTTCACTGCCTCATCATCCCTTGTTTCACTGCCTCAGCACCCCTTGTTTCATTGCCTCATCACACCTTGTTTCACTGCCTCAGCACCCCTTGTTTCATTGCCTCATCACCCCTTGTTTCACTGCCTCATCACCCCTTGTTTCACTGCCTCATCATCCCTTGTTTCACTGCCTCATCACCCCTTGTTTCACTGCCTCATCACCCCTTGTTTCACTGCCTCATCACCCCTTGTTTCATTGCCTCATCACCCCTTGTTTCACTGCCTCATCACCCCTTGTTTCATTGCCTCGTCACCCCTTGTTTCACTGCCTCATCACCCCTTGTTTCACTGCCTCATCACCCCTTGTTTCACTGCCTCAGAACCCCTTGTTTCACTGCCTCATCACCCCTTGTTTCACTGCCTCAGCACCCCTTGTTTCACTGCCTCAGCACCCCTTGTTTCACTGCCTCATCACCCCTTGTTTCACTGCCTCATCACCCCTTGTTTCACTGCCTCATCACCCCTTGTTTCACTGCCTCATCAACCCCTTGTTTCACTGCCTCAGCACCCCTTGTTTCACTGCCTCAGCAACCCTTGTTTCACTGCCTCATCACCCCTTGTTTCACTGCCTCATCACCCCTTGTTTCACTGCCTCATCACCCCTTGTTTCACTGCCTCAGCACCCCTTGTTTCACTGCCTCAGCACCCCTTGTTTCACTGCCTCATCACTCCTTGTTTCACTGCCTCATCACCCCTTGTTTCACTGCCTCATCACCCCTTGTTTCACTGCCTCATCACCCCTTGTTTCACTGCCTCAGCACCCCTTGTTTCACTGCCTCAGCACCCCTTGTTTCACTGCCTCATCACCCCTTGTTTCACTGCCTCATCACCCCTTGTTTCACTGCCTCATCACCCCTTGTTTCACTGCCTCAGCACCCCTTGTTTCACTGCCTCATCACCCCTTGTTTCACTGCCTCAGCAACCCTTGTTTCACTGCCTCATCACCCCTTGTTTCACTGCCTCATCACCCCTTGTTTCACTGCCTCATCACCCCTTGTTTCACTGCCTCATCACCCCTTGTTTCACTGCCTCATCACCCCTTGTCTCACTGCCTCATCACCCCTTGTTTCACTGCCTCATCACCCCTTGTTTCACTGCCTCATCACCCCTTGTTTCACTGCCTCATCATCCCTTGTTTCACTGCCTCATCACCCCTTGTTTCATTGCCTCATCACCCCTTGTTTCACTGCCTCATCACCCCTTGTTTCACTGCCTCATCACCCCTTGTTTCACTGTCTCATCATCCCTTGTTTCACTGCCTCATCACCCCTTGTTTCACTGCCTCATCACCCCTTGTTTCACTGCCTCATCACCCCTTGTTTCATTGCCTCATCACCCCTTGTTTCACTGCCTCATCACCCCTTGTTTCATTGCCTCATCACCCCTTGTTTCACTGCCTCATCACCCCTTGTTTCACTGCCTCATCACCCCTTGTTTCACTGCCTCAGCACCCCTTGTTTCACTGCCTCAGCACCCCTTGTTTCACTGCCTCATCACTCCTTGTTTCACTGCCTCATCACCCCTTGTTTCATTGCCTCATCACCCCTTGTTTCACTGCCTCATCACCCCTTGTTTCACTGCCTCATCACCCCTTGTTTCACTGCCTCATCACCCTTGTTTCACTGCCTCATCACCCCTTGGTTCACTGCCTCAGAACCCCTTGTTTCACTGCCTCATCACCCCTTGTTTCACTGCCTCATCACCCCTTGTTTCACTGCCTCATCACCCCTTGTTTCACTGCCTCATCACCCCTTGTTTCACTGCCTCATCACCCCTTGTTTCACTGCCTCATCACCCCTTATTTCACTGCCTCAGCACCCCTTGTTTCACTGCCTCAGCACCCCTTGTTTCACTGCCTCATCACTCCTTGTTTCACTGCCTCATCACCCCTTGTTTCACTGCCTCATCACCCCTTGTTTCACTGCCAGTTTTTGCCAGTACGTCATCCCCAATTCTAAAGTTAGAGCTCAAAAAATAAATCCCCTTGGGTTCTGCCATAGAGTTATATTAGAAGTTCCCATCCAAGAAGGCTCAAGGTCATTGGCCACAGATAGAATGACATCAAATCACATTATATCTACAGTAGCTTTGGTAGGACTGATCATGTCAACATCTTACTTTCAAAGTCTTAGCTAGCAGTTATCATCAGTTGTCATCAAGTCGACAATCTACTGGCAAATCTTTTTTTAATCCCTGTCATATGAAGATAAATAATGATGAGAAACTATAGATAAAATGTATCGGTGCTCATCGGCATAAAGATTGCACAACAAGTTGGAAATTGCAAATTCAAAAAAGAGTTGTTTGGAAGGAATCACTGACTAACTGCAAGTGTTGCAAAGAAACCACTAACGTTAGCCTGCTATTCAATGGATTGGCTTTGTTTTGGAGTGGTTATGTTCCCACCCTAAATCCAGAGGATGACAGACTTTGATGACAAAGTTTGATGGTGAGTCCAAGGTGAGTCCAAAAATGTACTGAATGCTGCTGCATAAATGATGTAATATGCCAGGGAGAAATGTAGAATGTAGCTAAGAACGTAATACTAAGTGCATGTTGTGTAGTAAGCTATTAGTAGCCCATGTGCCTCACCCTAATAATTTGGTCTATTTTCACCAACGCGGTATTGTAAACACATAACTTTAGTAGTTGTGGTGCTTGGCTTGCAGATGTAAACTCAGCCCACGTAACATTCTATAATAGAATTGTGTTATTTGACGTGTCAAATTAAAAGCTTACTTCCATGCCGTTTGAGTGGGTTGAGTCACTGACGTGGTCTTCCATGCCGTCCCTAGGAGGGGCGCGTCACTTGAGTGGGTTGAGTCACTGACGTGGTCTTCCATGCCGTCCCTAGGAGGGGCGCGTCACTTGAGTGGGTTGAGTCACTGACGTGGTCTTCCATGCCGTCCCTAGGAGGGGCGCGTCACTTGAGTGGGTTGAGTCACTGACGTGGTCTTCCATGCCGTCCCTAGGAGGGGCGCGTCACTTGAGTGGGTTGAGTCACTGATGTGATCTTCCTGTCTGGGTTGGCGCTCCCCCTTCGGTTGTGCCGTGGCGGAGATCTTTGTGGGCTATACTCGGCCTTGTCTCAGGATGGTAAGTTGGTGGTTGAAGATATCCCTCTAGTGGTGTGGGGGCTGTGCTTTGGCAAAGTAGGTGGGGTTATATCCTGGCCCTGTCCTCGTTTCACTGCCAGAAATACAATTAAACCATCTACTGTTCAGCGAAATAACAACACAATGTCAAATACAGGGAGCCTAGTCAAATAATTAACATCCAATCATATTAACCTTGACTCTCTCGCAGGAAACCTTCACTCCTGTGCAGAAATTTAGAAACGAAACATGACCATTTAAAAAAATGTTTTTGAGTAGTAAGACATGTATAAAAGCAACAGCATTAATAAGAAGGGTCTGGAAGTGTCTTATAAAGGTGAGTTACCGAGTGGCTTGGACAGGCAAGTTGAAAGACTTTTTAGTCGCTACATTGAAAGTGGTTAACGTTGTTAAAGCAAGCGAGGCCCCTGAACTCTCATGTATTTTCTGCATTATGCAATGATATGGGCAGCGGCCATGTAACGCTTTTACAACATACAGAAGTGCGCTGGTTATCAAGGGATAAAGTATTGACACATTTTTTAAAAATTGAGAGACGAGCTTAAAGTTTTCTTTACTGATTATAATTTTCACTTGTCTGACCACTTGCATGATGACGAGTTTCTCTCGTCAGAATGATCTGAATCTAGGATTACAGGGACTCTCCGCAACTATATTCAATGTACGGGACTAAATTGAGGCTATGATTAAGAAGTTGGAGCTCTTCTCTGTCTGCATTAACAAGGACAACACACAGGTCTTCTCTGTCTGCATTAACAAGGACAACACACAGGTCTTCTCTGTCTGCATTAACAAGGACAACACACAGGTCTTTTCTGTCTGCATTAACAAGGACAACACACAGGTCTTCTCTGTCTGCATTAACAAGGACAACACACAGGTCTTCTCTGTCTGCATTAACAAGGACAACACACAGGTCTTCTCTGTCTGGATTAACAAGGACAACACACAGGTCTTCTCTGTCTGGATTAACAAGGACAACACACAGGTCTTCTCTGTCTGGATTAACAAGGACAACACACAGGTCTTCTCTGTCTGGATTAACAAGGACAACACACAGGTCTTCTCTGTCTGCATTAACAAGGACAACACACAGGTCTTCTCTGTCTGCATTAACAAGGACAACACACAGGTCTTCTCTGTCTGCATTAACAAGGACAACACACAGGTCTTCTCTGTCTGCATTAACAAGGACAACACACAGGTCTTCTCTGTCTGCATTAACAAGGACAACACACAGGTCTTCTCTGTCTGCATTAACAAGGACAACACACAGGTCTTCTCTGTCTGCATTAACAAGGACAACACACAGGTCTTCTCTGTCTGCATTAACAAGGACAACACACAGGTCTTTTCTGTCTGCATTAACAAGGACAACACACAGGTCTTCTCTGTCTGCATTAACAAGGACAACACACAGGTCTTCTCTGTCTGCATTAACAAGGACAACACACAGGTCTTCTCTGTCTGGATTAACAAGGACAACACACAGGTCTTCTCTGTCTGGATTAACAAGGACAACACACAGGTCTTCTCTGTCTGGATTAACAAGGACAACACACAGGTCTTCTCTGTCTGGATTAACAAGGACAACACACAGGTCTTCTCTGTCTGCATTAACAAGGACAACACACAGGTCTTTCTATCATTGTATGATTTTTTGTGTGCAGATGAACTCAAGCTCACGGACAATGTCAAATGTGATATAGCGAAGCATCTGAGTGAGTTGGGTGCACAATTACGCAGGTACTTTCCCGAAACGGACGACACAAACAACTGGATTCGTCATCCCTTTCTTCTGCTTCCAGTCCACTATATCTGAACAAGAGATTTCAAGGTTTTACTACTAACTACTTGCCTCATCGAAATTGCAACAAGCGGTTCTGTGAAAATTGAATTTAATCAGAAGCCACTGGCAGATTT